>NW_016811810.1:119770-133442 GCF_001698545.2 Rhinopithecus bieti
CAGCGGGGCGGACGCGGGCGCATGAGCCGCGCGGGAGTCGGGGCCCTCCGGCGTCCGGGCGTCCCGGGAGGCGGCCGCGGCGCTGGTCTGCCCCGGGCGCTACGTGCGTGCGCGCCGTTGGGAGCCCGAATGTGTGTGTGCGCGTGTGTGTATGTGCGTGTGTGTGTGTGTGTGTGCGCTTGGCAGCCCCGCTCCGGCGGGAGGGCCTCGGGGAGCGGGGGCCGGGCTACGCCGAGGCCGGGCCTCCCTCCCT
Source organism: Rhinopithecus bieti (assembly GCF_001698545.2). Classification (NCBI taxonomy): domain Eukaryota; kingdom Metazoa; phylum Chordata; class Mammalia; order Primates; family Cercopithecidae; genus Rhinopithecus; species Rhinopithecus bieti. The sequence goes on from NW_016811810.1 coordinate 120,024, forward strand.
CCCTCCCGCAGCCTCCAGGGCGCGCCACCTCCCGCCTGGTCCCCAGCCAGTTGGCGAGGCTGCTGTGGCAGCTCCCGCTGCAGACCCAGCGCGGCGCAGGGCGCACGCGGAGGGAGCCCGGGAGGGGCGGCCTGAGCCGCCAGGGAGGGGGCGGGGGCGGAGCAGCCGGCGGGTTTTGGCGGGGGATGGGAGGATAAACGAGGCTGCTTGGGTCCTTCTAGCCCCGCTCCCCAAGAGCGCGAGCAGCCCTGGAGGGTGGAGAGTTTGAGGGACTCGGGGTTGGGGGAGGAAAATGGGATTCAGCCCGAGATGGCAAGCTAGCAGCTTCAGGCAAATCGGGCGGAGAGTGGGGAGTAGAAGGGGAGGGGGCCATGGGCACACAGGAGCGCAGCGGCAGCGGTGCACGAGGTCTCCCCCACCCCCCACCCCTCACCTAGGCACCCGGCGCGGGAGCGTGTCATTGGCCAGGGACATGGCCTCGTGGAGTGGTAGGGTCCCGAGGGCTGCCTCGGCCCCCTGGCCTCCCAGCGGCACAGCCCGCTTGGGCCAGCACCTGCAGGCCTGAGTCGTTTCCCTGGAGAGAGCTAAGGACAGCATGGGCGGCCAGTTTTGGAGTCAGGACAGCGGGGAAAGACATCGCAATCCCCCGACCCAGTACCCTCTCTGTTGCTTTACTGAAGAAAAATAAAACAAAAACCAAAAAAAACAAAAAAACAAAAAACAATACACACACACACACACACACACACACACACACACACACACATATGTATATATAAAATCACTCTTTGGTTCCCCACACCTGAGCGCAAGGTGCGTCCTGGATGCAGCCCTGAGCCACGCGGAAGCCCCCTCCGGACCACCTGGGGTAGGAACACGAGGCTCGGGCCGGGGCGCACCTATTCCCTGCTTCCAGATGAGCCCTCTCCAGGCTTTATCTCCTTCCCATTTCAGCCTCCTTTGCCTCCTCCCCCTCCCCGCCCTCTCCGTTGAGGCTATCGAGGGGCTTTCCATTGACCACCGGCTTCCTGAATCCCGCCGGGAGCAGTGGAGCTCCAAACGGACAGACCCAAGCCTCAGAGACCCCGGGGCTCCCCTTCCTCTCCTGACCCCAGCCAAGGAAGGGATGGAGATGGGAAAGGGTCGCCTGGCGGCGGCTTAGCAGCTGGCCAAGGGGTGGCTGGGGAATCAGACCTAACCCTCGCGCACCTCGCGGGCTCCAGGAGACCAGCCCCTCTGTGGGTCGCCCTCTGGAGCGGTGCTCCGGCTCCCCGGCCTCAGGGACCCCGGGCCCAGCGGGTCTGGGACCCCAGTGCTTCACCGAGGCCCCCCAGCTGGGACGCTCTGCACCCCACTTCCAGGGCTCACGGGTGCCCACCAGGGAAGGGGAGCCCGCGCTGTGGGCTACGTCTGAGCCGTCAGGTCCTCGCTGGGTCTGCGGGCGCGGGGCGAGGGAGCGGGGAGCCCCACCCCGAGCAGGCACTCTCCCCAGATTCATTTTGGAAACCAAGGCCCCCGCGCTCGGCAAGTGAGCCTGGCTGCCGGGTGAGTCACCGCGAGCGGGCGACAAGGATTCCCAGCAGCTGGTAATTAATTGCGCCGTGGCTCAGCCCACGACGGAACCCCAGTCAGGCCTCCCGCCGCCCTGGCAGCGGCGCCACCCCTGAGTCACAGCCGTCGGGCCTCCGCGCGGTCCGGAAGCCGCCTGCCCGCCTCGGCGCCGCCAGGGGGCACTGGACTCCGACCCACGGGGCGGCCGCGCAGCCGGCCTCGCTGCGGGGAAGTCCAGGCTGTCCCCGCGGCAGCGCGGGCGGGGGAGGGGCGCGCCGGCAGACGCCGCGCTCTGCAGAGCCACTTCGATTTGGTTTACGGAACTCCATTTGCATACAGCCTTTCAGGAAAGCGCAACCGCTGTGTGCGTACTGGAAGGACCTCTGAGATGAATTACTCCAAACCCCTTGTTTGACAGATGGGAAAACTTCCAGCAAGACAGGATCACGTGCCCAGGATCCCACAGTGATTCCGATGTGGAGCCAGTCCTGGAAGCTTCTCCCTGGCTTCTGTCTAGCGGTCCTTCGAGGACCCCCGCTGCTTTATGGCCCCAAGCTTAAGAGTGCCTTGAGTGGCCACCTACCAGCCCCCAGACGCTGGTTCTTCCTCTCTTCCACCTGTGGGAATAGACCCGTGGACTCAGGTCCTCCCAGGCAGTGTCTGAGCCTTGAAAGCAGAGGGTTCCTGGTCCGCCCGCCCACACCCCACATGTTACACCTTCCAAGGCTCTGGACCTGCGGGTGGAATGGGAGCTCCTCGGAGCAAAGCCCGGGGCTCAATCAAGTATCTTCCCTACATCCCTGGTATCCATCCCGGATGGTGTGTGCCACACGGCAGCCCATAGAGTCTGGCTGGGGGCAGTGCCTCTGGATGCCTGCCTCCCTCGCAGCCCCTGTGGGTCTGGGTGTCCCAACTCTAGCCCCACCTGGAGATGGATGTGGAACTGAGGTGTGGCCAGAGTGCAGAATTACCCAGGGCCACGATGATTGGCTGGACTTGGACGTGTGAAGTTGCACCTCAACCAATCAGAGTCCTCCTCTGGTTGGTTATAAAGCTGTCAGCAGATAGGTGACCTGAGGAGGGAGGCGGGTCCTTCCTGACTCTTTGAGAACCCCAATGCAGGCATGTGGCACACATGCAAGCCACCCAACTGGGGTGGGCAGGTACATTCTCTTGTGGGCTTAAGCCCACAGTTGGTCCCAAGCCTGCCCAGTGTTGCTGGTGCCCATGTGCTGTGTTCACAGCCTGTCTGTGCCCTCCAGCAGCCCCAACATGGACCTCCCTTGGACCTCAGTTTCTGTGAAAACAGATGTACCTTATTAGCTAATAAAGAACATCATGGTTTTATAACTCTATCTGCTTGCTGCCTACTTGTTTGTTTCGTTCTTTACACACAGTGGGTGTGCCTGCAGCCCCTGTTCTTACCCAGAGAGGCCCACCAGTTTATCCTGGTCGCACAGTAAGGGAGGACCCAACTCCCAGGTCAGTGTTTCTTCCACATCACCGCAGTGTGTCTGGGCCAAGGCGGGCTGTCTGCTTCTCCACAACATCCTGATTCCTTGGGTATATTTAACTCTTTGTCACATTAATGCCCACATCTTTGAAAAAGGTAGGGGTGCCCATTTTACAGATGGGGAAGGCTAGAGAGGCAAGTGGGGCCATAGGTGGGTTCACTGATCCTGGTGTACAGCCTACCCTTCCCTCCACCTCTGCCTGGGGCAGACATTGCTCATTGATCCCAGCACTGTCTTTGGCTGGGGTCTATAACAGCTGGAGAATCTTGCACACAGGGGTACACATAAGGCCATTCCTGGACTTAACGCTGACCGGTTTACTTTCAAAGAAGGTGAGGCACCAAGGAGTCCAGTGGCCCCAAATCACACAGAGAGGCTGTGATAAGTCTCCCCTTCCTCAGTGGCCTCCCTGCCAGAAGTAGAGATTCCTCACTCTGCTCCTAGCTGATTTCTCAAAGCCAGTGACATTTGCACAGTTGATGGTAGAGTTGATAACTTTAGACTTCCAGCAGTGTCAGATTCCAGAGAAAAGCACTCCCAAGACAGGCAGCCATGCTCATCCAGGGGTTCCCAGCCTCCTCTTCCGAATGTGAACAAGTGTGTTCTGTGGTTATACAGTTTGAGAAACATTGGGTTAAACAGGGCCAGGTGCAGGACTTCTCAGAGCCTTTGTTCTGCTAACAGGCATGGTGACCCCTAGATGGGAGTGCTGTGAGCAGCGTTTCCCAAACTCATTCAGCTGCAGCATCAGGTCCTGAGGACTGTGCTTTGGGGAATTGCTGGGCCAGCCCAGATACATTTACTGGGAGGCAGGAGGTCTTGTTCTGCTTCTGGCTCTGCATAGACAAGCCCTGCACCAGTTCTGGTCCTTCAGCCACCTCACTGGCCCTGCTGCCTGCAGCTGAATCTCGTGCTGTCTTCTCCACCTGCCACCAGGGCCACCTTCTTAACAGGCTGACTCTTGGTGAAAACTGTCCAGGAGCCTGTGGGTCAAGTCTAAGCTCAGCCTAGCATTCCCATCCTGATATCTGGCCTCCATGACCTCTCTCACCCAGCCCCTCTTCCCCATCTTTTAGGATTCGGCTCTGGCAGTCTCTCCTCCAGAAGTTTCCCTGCCCCTACAGGCTGGACTAGACCCCTGTGTCCCTGCATATACTCCTGGCAGAATACTTCTATCACAATGACTCATTTGAGGGACTGCCACTCTCCCCCAACAGACTGTCAGCTCCTTGAGGGCAGGGGCCACATCTGACCCAACCTGGCCACAAAGGGCCTGCCACACAGTAGGTGCACAATGAATGTTTGATGAGAATGAAAGAACAGGGTTTGGTTCAATCACCAGTCATCGCTCCTTGTGAGAGCTCTCACAGGAAGGCAGAAGTAGATGCAGGAGAGCCAGGGAACACAAGGCTATGCATATGGCAGAGATGGCCCAGGCCATGACTGAGAGAGTCCCCAAGGTTTAGGCCTTGGCTCTAATGTCTGTGGGTGTCCAGTATAGTGAGGAGGGAGGAAAAGGAGCAAGACAGACAGAGGTGGAAGAGAAATAATAAAGCAAAGAGAAAGAGGCTCAAATGGTGGAAAGAGAGGGGAGTGGGGCTACAGGTGGGCTCACTGATCCTGGCATACAGCCTGCCCTTCCCTCCACCTCTGCCCAGAGTAGACATTGCTAATCATTCCCACCACTGTCTCCGGCTGGGGTCTATTATGGCCCGAGAATCTTGAACACGGGTACACATAAGGCCATTCCTGGACTCAGCACTGACCTGATTCCTTTCAAGGCCCCAGCTGAGAAGGCAAAGGAGATTTTAAACCCAGTGTGAGAGAAGAGAGGAGCCAGGAGGGAGTGGCAGTGATGGTATATGCGGCACGGAGAAAGGAGGCCCCTGTGTGCTGATCCAGGTGAGTGCATACGTCTCAATCACCTGCTGGATGTGGAGTCAGAGCTGGCACATTCCCTGCTCTAACTTGAGTCTTCAGGATAAGACTCAGGATAAGACTTCAGGATAAGACTGTGAGACTGTCACTATCATTCCCACTGGCCAGTGACAAAGCCAAGGGTCTCTGAGCGTACAACAGTCACTGTGGGAGGAGTCCTTTGAAAGGCACTGCCTCTGCAGGGCCAGGAGTTGGGGAAAGGAGTGTCCTTCTTCACCGGGCACAGGCCACAAAGGTTTGGGCCAGTGTGGCAACCAGAAGACTGAGATGGAAGACGGAGGGGCGACCCAGGCCCCGGTACACAGTAGGTGCTCAGAACTTGTTTCATTGGCTCCCTGATAAATCCAAAAATGGCAAGAGGAGTCCCCAGGACTCAGTTAGTGATGAGGTGAGCGCCAGGAGGAAGGGAGGCAGGAATCTGGCTCAGAACTTCTGAGAGACAAGGGGCAGAGCCAGTAGTGGAAGAGGGGAACCGAGGCCAGGCCTGACTGAGCTCAGGTGACCTTTGAGTTATTAGACCTCTAGCTGCCCAGGAAGTGAGTGGGTGACTTGTGGACATGAGCCCAAACTGGATGGGGTCTCTCCCTTAGATGCTAAGCCCTGGTGGTCTTCCTGGGCATTTTCAAGCTCAAAGCTTCTTGGTGTGCCAGGGGGTGTCCTTGTGGCCACATGGGCAAAGGTGCTGGCATGGCTGACGCCCACACTGCACAGGAAGAGGATGGGAGGCGGAATCGGGCCCAGAGTGAGGCGGATCTGCCCCAGAGCTAGGGGACTTTTAAGAGCAGGGATTTCATTTTAATAGATGATAAGCAGATCATTCCTAGACGCAAGATCACATAGCAAAGGAGGGAAAAGCCAGGCCAAGACCCCTCCTTCCCGCTTAAGCCAAGGACGCCCCCCCACCAAGCTGCACACATGCACTTGCCCTTGCTTTATTAGAGGAAATCTGATTAGTGGATATCAGGCTTCTTAATGCAGCCTGAAACACTGCCCATCTCCACGCCTGATCCATAAATAGCTGCATTGCATTCCCCATGGAGCACAAGCGGCTGCCAGGATCAATCGGACAGTCTGCAGAGGCTCTTCTGGCCAACACATCCCAAGAGGGGCTGCAGTGGGTATGAAACCTACATCACCATGAGGGTCTCATTAACTGAGGTGAGGCAGGGTTGATACTCCGGGGATACCCTGCTGTTCCAAAGCAAGGGGGTGGGGGGAGGGCGTGGGAGGACAGTGTATGTCTCTGCCTACAGGCTCTCACTGCGATCCAGGGCTGGGATAAGAAGCTGGGCCTCTTGGGCAGCACGGAACACGTCTCTGTCCCCAGCTCCCACTCTGGGTGCCCTGGGCACAAAGCAGAGGCTGCTAGGCCTTTGTTGCTCTGATTAATAAAATAGATGTGGAGACAGCAGCATAGTGACTGGTGGCCAGGAAATGGCATTGGTCCCCTTTCCCTCAGTCACCTACCCCCACCCAGTGCCCAGAATAATAGGACATTCGTAGTAAGGGGATGTTTGTTGGACCCAGCTCTCCTGTCTTCTTAAAAATAAAGATAAAATAAAATGTGCTCTTAAAAACAAAGATCACAGCGTGTTGAGACCTCACTAGCTGTGAGGCCAGGAAAGCCACCCAGTCAGGTCCCCTTGTCTTGCACTTGGAGATGAGCTGGGATTCCCCTGCAGGGCTGCTGAGGTTGTGGAGCCGGAACACCTGTAAAGTGTCAGCACAGGTGAAGAGCCAAAGCAAGGCCTGGACCCCAGGTCTGAGGACTCTCCCTCCACAGCACAAGCCCATCCCTGAAATGCACGCCCAGCACCCCCAGCTTCTCTATCACCAGAATCCTTGGCTTTCCCCAGATGATCTCTGGAGCCCCCTTGGGCTGTGGGATGAGCATGGCTTCCCAGTCAGGCCCAGTTCCAAACTCGATGTGGTCACTTGTGCCCTGTGTGACCTTGGGTAAGTGAGGGACCCTTTCTGTGCCTCTTTCCTTGTTGGTGAAACAAGGAGGAAGAGCCGGTCCCCTGCCAGGTGAAGTCATGATACGAGGCCACACAGCTCTGGCAGAGGCCCGGGTGCCCAGTGTGCACTCAGCCAATGTTGATTCTCTTCTGAGTGTAGAGGGCATGCTGCCCTCCTCTCTCCACCTAACTGCCCGCCAGCCAGGGAGCGGTGCCAGCCGCCACACGCTGACGGTGGAGACGCTACTACACAGCCAGCTCCCTCCCTGCGGGAGCTAACTTTAGCCCAGTCACGTGCAGCATTAGTTGTGCCTGTGCCGAGAGTTTACAGATCCCTGTGGAAGGTGTTTAAATATTTTTCCTTTTCAGAAGCCTGGTTCTCGCCTCTGCCATTTTCACCTTTGTGTGGCAGAAGGTATTTTTGCAAATGTAGCCGAGGTGGCAGCAACTTCGCAGCGTGATGCGGCGTCCCTGCACACGCCGTTGCTATTTCGGGGATGCACAGGTGTATCATTTGTATCATTACAGGCGCTGTCAACTCCCAGAGAAAGGGAAGAGAGGACTGGGTGCGTTCAGAGGCCCCCAAAGGCCCCCCCAAGCACTGGCGCTGTCCCAGGATGCCTTCCTGGACCCCACGCTGTTCTGAGCCATGGCCTTAAGAGCTCTCCACTGCAACAGCATCTGCCCTCAGCACTCGTCACTGTCACCTGGAGCTTCCTAAGGGCAGGGCCTGTATCCGATCCATCTATGTCCCCCGGCATCCAGCACAGCACCCAGCACAGGGCCAGATAACATTTACCAAACTGAATTACCTCCTGGTGGCCTCTGGAAGTACACGGGCTTCAGAGAGCCTTCTCTGCTTCTGAGCTGCTCTCTGCTCCCTTCACTTGCTGGCAACATGAGGTTGATGGGAGATGGCAGGTTTGGGAAATAGAGGCCCATGGGATCATGTCGGGGCCGAAGAAGCCCTGGTCAGCTCAGGCTGGGGGGGGGGGGGTCCCAGCAGACTTCCCGGTAGAGGGTCTGGTATTGGTCCCCAGGCAGGGAAATGGGCGAATTCCCGGCTCATACAGTTGCTGTGAGCATTGAGCCAACACAGGTGATGCCTCTAGGATGTGCCTGGCTCACAGCAGCGGCTCATCCAAGTTGAAGTCCCTTCCCATAGGGCAAGAAGGGAGGTTGCCAATTAGGCATCTTCCTCATTTGACAAATGAGACTCTGGCACAGAGAACTCTAGGGACTTGCCAAGGTAACAGAGCTAACTGTCTGTAAAAGGGGACACCATGCACCTTCCGGGTCCCCAGAACCCAGGCCCAGGCGGCCCTGAGTTCCCCAGGAAGTCTGATGCAGCTCAGAAACCCAGTTCTTCCCACTGGTATCTACAAGGGGTACTGGGGACCAGGCAGCAAAACCTGCGAGGTCCCTTCTCGCATGGAGCAGATATGCTCACGGCACAGATGTGCAACGAGTCAGTTAACCAGCAGGATAAGCTGAGAGGATGATTGCAGGGAGATGATCAAACAGAAGGCAATTATTAGGAGGCAGTGTGTGGTGTAGGGGGAGACCTCTGGGATGCACCTGTCAAGGAAGAGTCCCCAAGGAGATGGGATTTGAGCTGAGGCCTGAATGACAGAGGGAACAGCGGATGCAAAGGCCCTGAGGGCGGAAGAGCTTGGCATGTTCATGGAAGAGCAAGGTGGCTGACATGGCTAGGGTGTGGGCAGCCAGGAAAAGTGTCACAAGACAAGATCAGAGGTCAGCTTTCCTTGGCCCCAAGGAGGACAGGAGGCAGGGCTAGATTGCAATGGTTCCTGAAGGCATAGGCAGGACTGGACTTCCCTTGTGCATTCGCAGAAACGGACTCTGTGCTGTGTGTAGAGGAGGGTGCTGAGGTATGGAACACCTTTTGGATGGGTATGGGATTTCAGCACCCACATCCCTGCTGGCCTCTGGGGCACAGGGACCTGGGACCTAGGGAGCTCTCTGATAGTATTTCTGATTCTGGAGGGAAAAAGACCCCCAAGAAATGGGTGGCCAGTTCAAGCCATCATGACGGCATCACTGATGACTGTAAACATGTGCAGGTTATGGTGTGCATGGCTCAGGTTCAGCTGGGCAACAGCTGAGCCACAGCTGAGCCTCCTTTGCCACGCTGACCACCTTCACAGTGTCAGGGTCCACTCACAGGGACCAGGGGCTGCTGGGGTGAGTTTGGTGAACTTCCCACAGCTTCTTCTGACACCAGCTGACACCAGCTGGCTCCCAGTACCTTGGAACAGAAATGGGGAAGTGTCCCCATTTCTCCAGATCTCTCCCATCACCACTCCAATGCCTAAAATCTCTTTAATGGTGGCAGGTTGAGTCATGGACCCTTTTTAAAAAAAATCATGTTCCTTTTCTTCTTTTTCAGATGGAGTTTCACTCTTGTCACCCAGGCTGGAGTGCAGTGGCACAATCTCGGCTCACTGCAACCTCTGCCTCCCTGGTTCAAGCGATTCTCCTGCCTCAGCCTCCCAAGTAGCTGGGATTACAGGCACACGCCACCACACCCAGCCAATTTTTGTATTTTTAGTAGAGACAGGGTTTCACCATGTTGGCGAGGCTGGTCTCAAACTCCTGACTTCAGGTGATCCGCCCGCCTAGGCCACCCAAAGTGCTGGGATTACAGGTGTGAGCCACCACACCCGGCCCTACCCTTTCTATCTTTGATCACAAAATTAATACTTTTTTTACACAAAATTTAAAAGTAAAGTATACATTTAAAAATGACTCCAAATCCTAATGATTTTGCCTCTGGGGAAGTCTGGCAGTACCATTTTAGCGGTTGTGGGGGCCAGCTTCAGGAAACATAGACTTCACAGCCCCAAGTCAAGAGCTGAGTTCAAGGGAGCCATGGCAATGCAAAGGCAATGAAGCATTCAGGGGAGGAGATCAGAGGAGGCCCCAGAGAGGAACAAGAAACACTGATGCCCCCACCAGCCCAGCTGAGAGGTTCTGTCTGGGCCCAGAACCACCATCCTCTCCAGCAAGCACATCTTGAGTGGTGCTCCTGTTTTGGGGGCACTTCCTACGTTCCCACAGTACAGCCCAGGATGGGACCAGGCAGAGATTCCTGTCCCCATTGAACACAGGGCTCAGCCCGAGGCCAGAGAGCTGGTCTGGGATGTGTCAAGAGCAGAAGCCCATGCAACCAGTCCAGGCCCCACCTGTCCCCAACATGGTCAGCCTCCCTGGGCAAGCCACATTCTATCTGATCCTGGCTGACTCTGACATGACTCCGGAGGTACCCAGAAGGGGTAAGAGAACTTCCTGAGCATAAGGTCAGAGACGGTACCACCTCCTGGGATGTCAGGAGGCATCAGACTGGTCTCCCCTGGGTGGTGACAACTCTGCAGTCTGGAGCACTGGTGAATATCCCCCAAATCAAAGCCAACTTGAGCATGGGCACTTCAGGACCACCATGCTTGAGGGAGGAGGTGGCTGGAAAGAACACCTTTTGCAAGGAGGGAGGCGATATTGGTCAAGAACTCAGGCTGTGCCCTTGGGCAGACCTGGTTCAGATCTTGGCCCGAGCACCAAGATGTCCTGGGGTGAGGGCCCTGGACTAAAGAGCTTCAGGCTTTTCCCTTGCAGAATGGATGTAATGAAGCCTCCTTGCTAATCAGGCAGGGCAAGGGTGGATGAAAATCTATAATGTGAGCCATGTGCTGCACTAGTTCAGTTTCTGACCTTAACTCAGGAGAGCACAAAAGAGTGGGCCTTGAGTCAGATAGTCCTGGTTTGGAATCCTGCTATTTGGCTGTGGGCTGGTCACTTCGCCAGACTGAGTCTTGGTTTTCCTGTCTTGAAGTAGGGATGGGTGCACGTTTTCCTCTTGGCAGAGTTCCTGGCACAGGGAAGCACTGATTGGATGTGAGCTGGTGGTGTCTGCCTCTGTCCTTAGCCTTGAACCTCACTCTGTAGCAAGCTACTCTTGCTTCTCCTGACACAGGGGTACCAGTGACGCCTACATGCCAGCAGTCCTGGGGACTCCAAATCCAGCCAGGTAGAGGTGGTAGCAGGAGGATCAGGGCATCAGGGAGGAAGAGGGGAATGGAGAAGCAGGGGAACTCCCCCAGTAGAAGGGAAAGTGAGCAGGTGGTCAGACAGATGGAAGAAATGGCAGAGAAGGCTTAACCCAGAGTGAGGTTCTGTGATTCTGGTCCAGGTGGACACCTCCTTGGTGCTTCCACTCCAGAGTCCTCCCTCTCCCAGACTAGACCTTAGAGTTCAACAGCCTCAGGACCAGAGAAGAAAAACACATGTTCATTCTTTCTTGACACAAACAACTGTTAATCATCTATTTGGCCAATTCCTGGTCCAGGCACTGATGATACAAAGGTGAGGTGGGCACCATCCCTGCCCCCGGGAGCTCATGTTGCTGACAACATATGTTCATGTTGCCATCACCATGGCCATGGTTCATCATCAGCAACAAGGCCCCCAGGTCAGCTCCAAACACATCCCCTTCCCCTGGACTCCTTGTATCCTTGGCCAACCTGACTTTCAGCCAATGCAGCACTCATCTCTACGATGGCTTTGCCATCTCTTCTGGCATCATGGAAAGTACGCAGGAAAAAGATTCAAGGCCAGGCCCTGGGGACCACGGCTTCCTTCATCTTTCCCTCTGTCTTCACCTGGGGCCAGGCCTACATGCTGGTGTGATAGTTCTCCAGCCTCTCCCAGACCCTTCCCATTTTCTCTGAAGGCCTTCTCCCTAATCAATTTCTCTCTACTGGGTTCAACTGCATCTCAGCATCTTTACCCAGGGGCATTTGGCAATCAGACCTGAGCCCTCAAGAGCTGATAAAGAAAAATTATAACATATAAGGGGCCGCCACTCAGACAGGAGAACAGTTACACCTAGAGCAAGAGCGCCCATATCCTATAGGTTTCTGAATCACTCAGGATGGGATCGGTTATGCAACAGTAACAAAAGATGTCAAAAAGTTAAAAATCGATGGCTTAAAACAGCAAAGGCTTATTTCCTGCTCGTGTGAGTCAATGGGTGGCTTTGCAGGTAGCTCTGTTTCCTGGGGTCCCTCCCAGACAGGCCAGACTCTTCTGATAAAAGCCTCATGATCCCTGGCAGGGAAAGGGAATGTGACAAATGCTGCAATGGGTTTGAAAACTTCTGCCCAGAAATGTCCTACATCACTTCCAATCTCGTTTCCTGGCTGCAGCATATCACAGGGTCATGCCTGGGGAGTGCAGTTTGGCTTCCCACCCAGCAAAGACCTTGACCCAAGAATCCTGTCCCCAGGCAAGCTTCCCCTCACCTGGGAAGGCAAACGAGAGGAGTTTGAGAGTGTGCTGCCTGAATCACCCACATCTCCCAGCTGAGGAAAAGCCTTGGGAGAAGACTCAAACCCAAGAACAAATGAGACAGAATAGAGGCCACGAAATGAAGAGAGATGAAAAGAGAAAGACACAGTGGTGAGCAGCAGACCTTGATATGTGGATAAATCAAATCAAAATGAATAAGGATAGACCTGTCTCAGACTGCACGGCGGAAGTGCTGAGTAAGGGCTCCTGAAATAGGAGGTCCAGACTGGAAGGGAAAATTCTGATGATAGGCTCTTCATAAAAGTCATAGCTCAGCAGCCTCTAGGAGCTGAGGGGAGGGGAAGTTAGACGTTTTCCAGAGTCTCATCCTTGAAGGGGAGGGGAGAGGAAGAAAATAAAAGAACTCTAGAAGTGTCACGTTTTTAGACCAAAGAATAATAATTATGGAAGAAATAGAACATCTTGTTGTGTGAAATAGTTGGCACGTTGTTTTCAGCTAATAGTAGAGAAATCTGTGCCTGGTTACATAAGACGGAAAAGGAGGTGGCTTTGAAAGCAATGGGAGGATATGGTAGGGACTTCCTAATTAACAAAGGAGAAGAAATGGAAGGAAGAACAACTTTCAGACCATCAAAAATGAGAGAAAGGGAAAGGACAAAAAAATGGCAAAAATCAATAAAAGAATATTGTAGGAATTAGATTAATTAAAGTTAATACTCTAAATAAAAAGAAGTGAATTCCCCCATTAGAATACAAACACTGTCATATCGGGTTCAACAAGCAAAATGAGCAAAAAAAAGGTAATAATAAGCCATGCATTAGAAATACACAGAAAACGGCCAGGCGCAGTGGCTCATGCCTATAATCCCAGCCCTTTGGGAGGCCGAGGGGGACGGATTGCCTGAGGTCAAGAGTTTGAGACCAGTCTGGCCAACATGGTGAAACCCCGTCTTTACTAAAAATACAAAAAAATTAGTAGCCGGGCGTGGTGGTGTGCGTCTGTAATCCCAGCTACTCCAGACATTGAGGCAGAGGAATTGCTTGAACCAGGGAGGTGGAGGTTGCAGTGAGCCGAGATCAGACCACTGCACTCCAGCCTGGGGCAACACAGTGAGACTCTATCTCAAAAAAAG
>NW_016811810.1:134807-138762 GCF_001698545.2 Rhinopithecus bieti
ACTCTGTCTCAAAAGAAAAAAAAAAAAAAAAAAAGATAGGGAGTGAAGTTAAGACTGTTTAGAAACATCCAGCCTTAAATGTCTTTATTAGAAGGGGAAAAAGACCACACATAACATTATTTTACTACCTGTCTCAAGAAAGGGAAAGAAACAATAAAAGAAACAAGAAAGAGGGAATTCACAAATAAAAGAACTGAAATTGATGAAACAGAAAATTAAAAAATAGTGTAAAGAATAAGTAAATGCAAAAGCTGGTTCTTTGAAATGGCCGATAAAATAGAAAAAAACTCTCGTGAGTCCAATTACAGAGAATGAAGAAAGAGACTGAAATTAGACAAGATTAGGAATAAGAATGCAGACATAACCAATATAACTACAGATACAGGGGAGATAAAAAATAATTATGGCAGAATATTATATGCAACTCTGTGATAACAAATTGAAACCTCAAGGAAATGGATGATTTCCTAGTAGAATTACCAAAATCAATTCAAGAAAAAAATGGAAAATTCTACTAGACCAATTATCATTTGGAGAAGGTGATGGGAGATCTGTCAGTGAAAGGCAGCAGAATCAGACAGGCTTACAGCTGAGTTGTACCTAATTTCTAAAGAACTAATCATTTCAATGTTGTTTAAACTATTTTGAGCCATAAAAAAAGAAGTAAAACTCCCTTATCCATTCCATGCATCTAGAATAACTTTAGTATGGGTAATATGCGATAATAGAAACCACACATGAATGGCACTTATAAAAGTTTCTAAATAAAATACTACCAAACATTAATAGAATCCAGTAACATCTCAAAAAGATAATACACTATCCTATGAGGTTTATTCTGGGAATGCACTGTGGTTGGGGACCCTTGGCCCTGGGGACCCTGTAGGATATTGTCACCCCTCTTCTCCCAGCATCTTTTGGCATGACAGAGGCAAGTAGATGTTAGGCAATGGTTACTAGTGCATTGACGAGCTCAAATTAACAAGACTGGAGAGATCTAAGACATCGAACGGAGCCTTAATATCTTTTAGGAAATGCCAAGATTTTATATGGAAATTTTACTGGGTTTATTTCCAAAGCAGGCTCTGTTTCAGCATCTTTTATACGTTCTATAAAACCAATTCCTTTCCCTTATGATTTGAAATACACTGTGGGAAAGGCTAAGGGAATTTTCCTGTTTTTGAAGTGAGCAGCACTGTGCACATTGCTATCCTGAGCATGAGATATACCTAATATCACTGAATTCTCTGTAGGGAGAAACTCTGTAGGGAGGTGATACTATGAACACTGAGGCTTGGAGAGGTGCAGTGACTTCCCAGGACATTCAAATGGCAAGGGCAGAGTCCAGATCTAAAGGGCATAGTCCAGATCTAAACCCAAATGAGACTGGATGTGACGTCCAAGCTTTCAATGACAGACATGGAAGCCCTACATGTCCTCTGGTGACTTCCTGGTATATCGAAGAGTTCCAGTCCATTTATTCAAGGCCAGGCGGAATACAACAGGCACCGAATTAAGCATCAGGAGAACTGGATTCTATTTCATGCTCTGCCACCACCTTTTTGGGGGCCTGGGCCAAGACTTTTAAGACTTCTGCCTTTCTGCAACTGAGTTCCTTATAAGGCTTGTCTCCTAATTGCTAGCTGCAGGTCGCTGTCCGTGGTGCTAAAGGCGTTCCTGCCTGAGGGCTCCAGCTTCACTCACTTACAAAGGAGCAGGCTTGGGCGGCTGCCAGGAGCACACGGTGCTTAATCAGCAGGTTTGAAATGGCAAACTAAATTCTAAAGGTGGAAGGAAGGAAGAATTCTTTATTGGTTTGCTGGGTCAGTGCCAACGGATCTTAAAATTCTTTCTCTTTTTTCTTAACCAAAAGCCACGTCTTTGACAATTCTCATCACCTGAATTGAATATCTCACTTTTTGGACAGAGACCTAGAATTAAGTTTCCACTGTGCAGGTGACGAAATGGAACATTTCCTAATTCCTAAAGCCCTTTGTTTGCTCCTCACAAATCCCATTATTCTTTCCCCCAGAGGGAATCAGTGTGCTAAATTTCGTGTTAATTATTTCTTGGTCTTTATCATTTGCTTGTGTGTGTTTCAACTCGTGTATATATCCTTCATAAATACATTGATTTACTTTTAGAACTGCACTTAACTGGACTCATACTGCATATATTCTTCTACCCCCTGCTTTGTTCCTTCAACATTATGGGTTTGAGATGCATTCATGTTGTTGCATTTTGACCACTGTATTATTCTATAGAATATGCCATAGTGTATTCATTCCATTCTTAATATGACATACGAATTTTGTCATTTTTCCTATTATTAGTAATTATGCTATAAACATTCTGGAATATATATTATGTTGCACAAGACTTTGGGTTTCATTAAGGTATGTACCTGGTAGTGGAATTGTTGGGTTCTAGCCTGTGACTAGCTCAACTTCACTAGAAGTGGTAGGGACTTAAGGTGTTCACTATATCCCATTATCTCCTCCTCCTATGGGAGATAGGACCCATTTGCAGTCAGTTGGAGTCATGAAACTTGCTCTGCCCCATGGATTCTGAAGATAAGTCACATATCCTTGCCAGGTTGAATATTCTTAGTACAGTGTCAGATCCTCCTCATATTACTCCGTTTGTGACTTGTCTTTCCATTATTTGTGGTAAATTTTGATGAACAAACGTTCTTAACTTTCATATAGTTGTATTTATCATTTGTATGACTTGCACTTTTTGTGTCTTATTTAGAACATCCATTCACTATGCCAAGATAATAAAGATACCTATAATGTCTTCTACATGCTTGATAACTTTGCCTTTCATATTTACATATTTACCTAGAAAGCATTTTTTTATGTGGTGTGTAGTAGGGTCCAACATCTCTTTTTCCCTACGGTTACTCATTTTCCCAGCACTGTGTAAGGAACTGTCCCTCGTTTCTCCACTGGTATGTGATAGTGATATGTCATGCATCGAGTCTTCACATATGCATGGGTCCATTTCTGGGCTCTCCACTGGTCCATTTGTCTATTCCACACTGTCTAATTGCTTTAGCATAAAAATACATTTTGATTTATTCTTCAAGAGTATGTTGGCTATTGTTGGACCTTTGCATTTCTATATAAATTTTAGAATCAGCTTGCCAAATTCCACCAAAAAAAGTCAAGATTTTTATTGGTGTTGCATTGAATCTGTAGATCAATTTAGCAAGAATTTATATCTTTATGAGGAGTCTTCCAACCCATTTATTTAGATCTTCTTTAATGTCCTACAATAAATTTTTATAACGTTCTCCATAAAGGTCTTGGATATTAAAGAAAGATTTATTCTTGGTTTCTGTATTAGTTTCCTATTGAGGTTGTAACAAATTACCACAAACTTAGTGGCTTAAAACAACACAAATATGTTATATTACAGTCCTGGAAGGATGAAGTCTGAAATGAGTCTCACCGGGCAGAAATAAAGGTGTCAGCAGGTCTGCATTCCTTATGGAGTTTCTAGAGGAGAACATATTTCCTTGCCTTTTCCAGCTTCTGAAGTTTGAGGCATTCCTTAGCTCTTGACCCCTTCCTCCATCCTTAAAGCCAACAACATTGAGCTAAGTTCTCTTGCTGCCATCCCTCTGGCTCTCCTTTGCCTCCTTCTTTCCCTTTTAAGAATTCTCATGATTACATTACATCTACCTTCATAATCTCCCTATCTTAAGACCAGATGATTAGCAAGCTTAATTTTATCTGTACTCATTATTATTCTTCGCCATGTAACTCGGTATATCATAGGTTTTGGGAATTAGGATGTAGACATCTTTCAGATGCTGTTATTCTTCCTACCATGGGTTCTTTATATTTTTTGTAGTTCTAAGAATAACGTTTATAATTGTATTTTCTAGATGTTTCTTGCTATGGTGCAGTAATGTTGTAGATTTTTTTTTTTTTTTTTTTTTTTTTTT
>NW_016811810.1:138809-276686 GCF_001698545.2 Rhinopithecus bieti
TTTTTTGAGATGGAGTCTCGCTCTGTCGCCCAGGCTGGAGTACAGTGGCCGGATCTCAGCTCACTGCAAGCTCCGCCTCCCGGGTTTACGCCATTCTCCTGCCTCAGCCTCCCGAGCAGCTGGGACTACAGGCGCCCGCCACCTCGCCCAGCTAGTTTTTTGTAGTTTTCAGTAGAGACGGGGTTTCACTGTGTTAGCCAGGATGGTATCGATCTCCTGACCTCATGATCCACCCGTCTCGGCCTCCCAAAGTGCTGGGATTACAGGCTTGAGCCACCGCGCCCGGCCACTATTGTAGATTTTTGTATATCGATTTTGTATACAATAAACTTGCTGACTACAATTCTAGTAAATCTAAAGATTCTTTAGTTTTTGTTATTGATGATACAATGTACACGAGTTTTGTTTCTTGCTTTTTAGGTTTTATGCCTTTATGTGTGATTCTCTTTGCTTTTCTGTGCTAGTATGGACCCCTTATACAATGTGAAGATAATGAGCATCCTTGTCTTATTCCTGCTTCAATAATGAGAATAAGGCTTGCTGTATGTAGTTTTTACAGGTAGTCTTTTATCAGGTTAAGGGAATTATCTTCTAGACCTAGGTTGCTAAGAGTTCTTTTGGGCTTGGGGAGTTTTAATACTGAAATAATGTTGATTTTATCAAAAGCTTTTGATATGATCATCAAAGGACGATCATATGATTTTCTAATTTGTTAGTGGGGTGAATTCACTAATGCTTTTTAAATGTGAAACCAACCTTGCATTCTCTGAATGAAGACACCTTGATCATGACACACTAACTTTTTCACACATCATTGAATCTGTTAACATTTAGAAGTTTTGCATTTTAAATGATGCCTGATTTAGCCTGAAATTTCCTTTCTCATGTTCCTTCATCAGATTTTGGTATTAAGATTATACTAACCTTATAACAATATTTGAGTGTTTACTCTTTTTCCACATTTAGCACATTCAGAAATATTTTGTATATCATTACAATTTTTTGTTCCTTAAATGTTTATTAGATTAAAAACCATCTGGGCCTACAGTTTTCTTCTTGGAAAGACTTTTACCTTGATTTGATTTCTTTACTGGCTTTAGGATTATGTAGTCTATTATCATAAATTTTATTACATTTTTCTAGAAAATTTATATTTGTTTTCAAGTTTATTGACATAAAGTTCTTCACAATTTCCTCTTACATTTATAATATCCTTGTATCATTGTCTGCAATATCTGATGTCCCTTTTATTTGTAATGTGGTTATTTGTGCCTTTTCTTTTGTCCTTATTAATCTAGTCAGAGTTTTCTCCATTTTATCAGCTTTTTCAATAAACAAACTTTGGCTTTTTTCTATTGTGTGCGTCTTTTGTATTTTATTAATTTATGATCTTATCTTTATTATATCCTTCTCTTTTCTTTGATCTCTACTGCCATCATTTTCAGTTCCTGGGGATGGTGCTTAGCTCATTAACTTTCACACTTTCCTCTTTTGATCACAAGCATTTGAGTTTATAAATTCTCCCTCTAAATACTGACCTATCTGAAGCACTCGTTTTGACATATACTTTTATTATTGTCCATTTTCAATATTTCCTACTTTCCATGGTGGTTTCTTATTTCAACTCTGAGTTACCTAGAAGTGTTACCTAATTTCCAAATACATGAGACTTTTATAATTATAAAAAATTAAAGTGATAAACAACAAAAAGGTGATCAATTTCTAACTGAATCATATTGGGTTCAGATAATGTGATCTATGTAACAGTCCTTCCACTACATATTGGGCCATGAAACAAATAATAACATATTTGCTTGATGAAAATGTCTCTGTACAGCTGTTGAGTGAAATACTCTATATATGTCCATTAAGTCAAATTTATTAGACTTTTCAAATCTTCTATACCCTTAATAATTTTTGTCTTCTTAATCTTTCATTTTCTGAGAGAGGTGTGTTAAAATCTTCCACTGTAATTATTGGTATGTCTATTTCTCCTTATAGTTCTGTCAGGTTTAGCTTTATGTATTTGACACTGTATTATTACTTGCATACAAATTTGGAGTTATTATAGCTTCCTGGTGAATTACTACTCTTATCATCATGATATTATTGTCTTTATATCTAGAAGTAATTTTGTTTTTTGTGCCTTATAATTTCTTTTCATTAGGACTTTTCTGGTACATATTTTCTTGCCATTTTATTTCAACCTTCTGTATCCTTATGTTTTCATGTACATTGTAAACATCATAAACCTGATCTTGTGGGTTTTGTCATCTTTCATCTAACAGATTTAGTATATTTTCATTTATTGTAGTACTTATTTCCATAACTTATAATCACTTTTTAGCTGTTACATAACTTCTCTGTGCCTCATTTTTCTCCACTGTAATACAGGGATAATAACAATATCTACTTTAAAGATTTTTGGCTGGGAGTGGTGGCTCACACCTATAATCCCAGCACTTTGGGAGGCCAAGGCAGATGGTTCACCTGAGGTCAGGAGTTCAAGACCAGTCTGGACAACATGGTGAAACCCCATCTCTATTAAAAAAATACAAAAAAATTAGCTGGGCATAGTGGCGGGCACCAGTAATCCCAGCTACTTAGGAGGATGAGGCAGGAGAATTGCTTGGACCTGGGAGGCAGAGGTTGCAGTGACCCGAGATTGTGCCACTGCATTCCAGTCTGGGCAACAGAGTGAGATTCCATCTCAAAAAAAAAAAAAAAAAAAAAAAAAAAAAAAAAAAAAAAAGACTTTGTAAGTAAGCTTATCTATATCTATGTATCTCCTAAGAAAGGAATAGAGACTTCCTTATAAGCATACTTATTTTAAATTTTATAGCATATACATAAAGGTTTTGTATATATAATCTTAGAAAAATGCCCAACACATATGGCTATATTAAGTATAAGCATCACTATTGGTATTATTCATACCATTAGGGTTGTGGTTTTATTTGCTCTACCATTTGTATTTCTTTCTGTAGTTTTTCTTCTTTCTTGACTTCTTTCAGACTGATTAGTTTTCCTTTTTCTAGTTTTGGGGTTCACAAATTTAGAAGTTATTCATGCTATTTTTCATCTTCTTGATAGTTACCCCAGAAATGGAAACTTGGAAACCTTTTTTTTTGAGACAGGTTATCGTTCTGTCCCCCAGGCTGGAGTGTAGTGTTACAATCATGGCTCACTGTAGCCTCAACCTTCCAGGTTCAAGTGACCCTCCAGTCTTAGCCCTCTGAGTAACTGGGACTACAGGCATGAGCCACCACTTCTAATTTTTAAATTTTTTGTAGAGATGGGGTCTTGCTACGTTGCCCAGGCTGGTCTTGAACTCCTGGGCTCAAGTGATCTTCCCACCTCAGCCTCCCAAAGTCCTGGAATTGCAGGCATGAAACATCATGCCTGGCTGAAACTTTCATAAATAAAGCACCAAAGCCCAAGTCTAAGTAAATCAATATCTTTACCCTCCTCTTAAATCTTTGAAATTGAAATTAAAGGACCTTATCACACTTTAATTCCAATCATCCCCTCACCAACATTTATGTGCTATTTTGCTATATACGTTAATTCTATTATGCTGTAACTCAACAGTTCACAATTATTATTACATGTACCGTAAATGTTTGTTTAGATTTACCGACATATGTATCATTGAATTTGTTCTTCCTTCCTTCTTGCATCTCTGACATTCCATCTGGTATCAATTTCCTTCTACTTGTATTTCAAATTCCCTTTAATGAGGTTTTGGTGGTGGAAAACTGTGCTTTTGTTTATAATACAATGTCATTATTTTTACCCATTGGGAAGTATTTTTGTTGCTCAGCACATCTTGGTATTATTTCACTAACTCCTGGACCCCATTGTTGTCGGTGAGAAGTCAGCTGTTAATCAATTGCCACTCTTTGGAAAGTAATTTGTCTTGTCTTTCTCTTTTAAAAGTCATCCCTTTGCATCTGGTCTCCTGAAATTGTATTATGATATGTCAACTGCGTATTTTAAATGTTATCCTACTAGGAATATTTGGACTTCTTGAATCTGTGGATTTTCATCCTTATGAGTTTTGAGGAGTTCTCAGTCATTATTTCTTCAATACTGCATTTTCTCCATTTTCTTTATCTTTTCCTCCAGAAACTCCAAGTAGATATGAGAGTTTCTCACTTTGTCCTCCGTGTTTCCTTAAGTTTCTTTCATATTTTCTGGTTTCTGTTTTTAATAACATCTTCAATTCTACCTTTCATTCACTAGTTCTGTCTTGAACTGAGTTTAATCTGCTCTTCAAGTTATTCATTAAATATTTCACTTCAATTCTATTTTTCAGTTGCAGAAGTTCTGCTTGATTCTTTTATATTCTAGCTCTTTACTCATTTTAGTCTTCTTTTTCATTTCTTGTAACATATTAAGCATAGTCATTTTATAGTCTATGTCTGATAAGTAGTGTATCTGATTCTTTTTCAACCCTGCATTTGCTGATTGTCTCTCCTAGCTCTCACTCATGATGCATTGCTTCCTTGTGTATTTCATGACTTTCTTTGTTTTTAAACTCTGAAATAATCATTTTCCTTATAGAAACTCTTGCAGGTTTTGGATAAAATGAATTCTTCCAAAAAGGATGTGTTTATTTCTTTGTCTGGTACCTGTATGGAGTGCAGTCTGTCTTTGAAATTAATTAACAACCTAAGGTTTGGAAGAGGCAGTTAGGGAGTGTAATTTGGGACTGCAAATTCATGGGAGGGTCAATTTGGAATCAAACGGTCAAGACAGGGAAGTGTTACATCTACTCTCCTAGTAGGGTGGGAAGAGGATTATTTTTAGTTCATCCTTTACTAAAGGTTGTAATCTTTGGGCTTTCAAATTGATGGGAAGCAGTCACCTGTTCGATTCTCCAGCCAGTGGGCCCTGGGCTTTGTCATCTTTCCTCCAGTTTTGGAAGGCTGAAGAAATTGATACTCTGGCTTTGACAAAATCCCTCAAAGTGGAAGTTGGCATCAGTGCACAGCTTACCTCTCAGGACTTTGCCTACACACAGGTACTGGGCTGAGTATTTCTGACTCTCTTGCCAGGTCATGGATGCACTTACAAATGTGTTTTCAGTGAGAGGCTTAGCCTAGATCCCTAGTCTAGATCTCTAGTCCTTCATGTTGAAACCCTTTTTTGATCAAAATTTATTGTGTCTGAAGACATTGCTTGAGGTCCCAACAGCCATATGGTCACATACATCTCACTCTCTCTCCCCTGCTCACTGGGATCAGAAATACCTCTTAACAAGTCATCATTGACAATTTCTTGGCTGGCAGGCTCAGAATCCCCAAATGATGCTTACATGTTTTGAAACCATCTACAGGTCCGGACTTTGCCCTATTGACAAAGAGCTCACTCCATCAGCATTCCCTGTCCCATTTTAGCACTTGTGTTAGAAAGTTCTTCCTTAGATGCTTCATGTTACCTAATATAGTAAGCCATGCAGGGGAGTAATGGAGCATAGCAATGTGGTCTGTTAAGGGTCCTAGGAGAAGAATGGAATTTTAGGCACATGGCACAGGATATTTCAGGCACAGGATATGTGGATGGAATTAAAAAGAACAGCAATGGGAAGGCTAGGAGAAGGGGCCCAGTATTTATTGAGAAGTTGCTATCATGTGCTAAAAAATCTAGGAGATTAAATCAAACAAACTGGTATGAAAGTGCCCATGAAATAAGTATTTGTATCTCTATTTATTCAGATGAAAAAAAATCAAGGCTTAATTTAAGTAACTTGTCCAAGGTCAAGGAGTTGGCAAGTGGCTGAGCTGGAATTCAGCTTCTCAGACATCTTCCTTTGAATCCTTGCCTTCCTTGTGAATTTCAGATGACAGAGCATGACGGTTGCATGATTATGGGGTCACTGCAGGCCTGTCCTGCCCTGAGGGACCAAGGATCAGAAGGGCAAAACCAACCCGCTCAGCTAGTGAAGTGAAATGGACATGGTCTATTCCTGGTTTATCCTCTGCTGACCTTCAGGAGGTTTCTGAATGCACCAGGGTCCTAAAGAAGCAGCAACCGTTGGACTGTATTGCCAGGTAGCCAGCAGCATGGGGCCCTGGAAGAGGCTGGAGGATACTGCGCTGTCACTGAGACACCTGCCTCAGGTCCTCCATCTCAGCCATTGCCCACGAACACAGCTCCACAGCCAGAATGACCCAGCCACAGAAATGCCAGCAAACAACACCCCTGGCTCCCCACATCCCATGGTAAAGCTCCAAATGCCTGGAGCACACACAAGACTTGACTCCAGGTCACCTTCTCTACTGAGACAGAAAGGGTGCCCTGGGGCTTGGGAAGGGCCTGGGGCTGGCAGAGTCAGGCTGTATTTGGGTCATTTTCCAGGAGGCCTGGGTTATTTCTAACACTCCCTCCTGCAAGAAGACAACTTTGTCTCCTGCCCCTTGACATTCTTTCTTCTTGTGGCATCTAGCGTTTTCTCTGGTAACTGTTGTGGGTATTTTTTGTATTTTGGGAAACTAAAAAATACAGAAAACTGCAAAAAAGAATTACAGTCACCAATATGCTTGCCACTCAGAATCAGACTTAGCAGAGTTTTCCATATTGGCTTTTCTAGGCTTCTATATGCATCTATATCTAATCTGGATCTATGGCTGGATCTATATCTGTAGCATGTGTGTACGTGTATCTTGATCTCTTGCGCTTTTGAAGGGAAAGTACGTTACTCAAGTCCCCGGTGACCAACACCCTCATTGTAACATCAGATGAGATGTCAATTGCAACCCCAGTTGAGGTCACTCTTCTACAGGGGATGTGTATCCTTTCTACCTTTAAACATGTTGTTATAGACACATTCAGAGGCATATAAAATTTATAATTTGGGGGGCACACTGTCTACACAAGTGGGGTTGGGCTGCGCCCATCATCCTGCAAAGTGTTGTTTCATTCAATGGCATAGTTTTGGGCTCTGTTGAGGTTGACATACATGGATGCTGTTTGTTCCATTCAGAAACAGCCCAAGTGGCCAGGCCCTCAACTACACTGATGCGTCCTGAAGGGAAGGGCTGAAGAGACCGCCCTCGGGTCCCCACCCACTACTGCAGCCAGACCTTCTGGGGCTGCCTTCCCTGGGGAGCCTCGAGCAGATGCTGAATGAGCTCCAGGGACTGAGGACCACTGGACACCTGCCCCCACATGCCCCCAGCCCACACCGCATCACAGAGTGCTCCCATCATTCACTGGGCAACAGTAGGAGGACACAGATGGAACAAAAGAAACCTGCTCCTCAGGCCGGAGGCCACAGGGTGGCCTTGCTCCCAGCGAGGGAGGTTTGGGCCTGGGGCTTCAGGTCCTCCGGAAGCTCCCTCAGTCCTGCAGGCCTCCTGATGCCAACACGACTCTGCCGCATAGGGGGCCCGGGCAGCCACTTCCTGGTTCTGCCTGTTTGGCCAAGTGGCCTTGAGGAAGCCTTACTCTCTGTCCCCCAATACTCCATGGGACTTTCAGTGCCAAATGGATGCCTGACAAGCCTGATATCTGCTGAGGACCAAGCGCTGTTTATCCTTCCTGGGAACTGGAGAGCCAAGGGTCAACACAGCCAGGAGCCTGCCCCCAGGCCGGACTCTTGTGGGTGGTGTAGACACCCCCAGCTCTGGCCCTCAAGGGAGATGTGAGCCGTGTGCTTTCTCTCTCCTGTTCTCCCTGAGGAACGCAGGACCAGCTGCCCACTGTGGTGGCAGCTCGGGCCCAGTCACACTCCTTCACTGGTGATCTCCCTCCTCTGAGGGGCTCCCCTCCACCTCCCAGACAAGCTGCTGGTTCCCAGATTCCTGTCTCAGGGTTTGCTTATGCAGGATCTCTAACTCAGAACCTGTCCCTTCCTGGGTCCGCTTCTGCTGGGAAGCCAGCCACCTGAGGTGGGGGCTGACGGGCTAGGTGGGGGCCCTGGACTGCACTGGGCCAGCAGATGCAGGGAGGCAGGGAGGAGGAGGAGGCAGGCCATTTATTGAAGAACTGCTCGCAGACATGGACACACAGAGCCATGGTACCCAGATACCACCCTGGGGCCAGGGAGCACCCAGAAATAGCCCTGGGCTGGCAGCCCAGGCCTGGACATTTGCCCACCATGGGTGGAAGGCCTCTCTTGGTGTCAACCATCCATGACCACCTACAGCACCATCTCTCCTGCCAAGTTGCCCATGGGGGTCTCCAGGAAGAAAACCAGCCTTGGGGGATTCCAAGGCCCAGGGAGGGAGGGAAGCTGCCCACACCCTCAGGCTGTGCCCAGCCTCATGCTCACCGTTTCTTTCTATGGCCAAAGGGAAGTGGCTGGATGAGGGAGGTCCCTCTGCTGGGGTGAGCAGCACAGCACGGCTGGGGCCCCAGGTCACAGAAACGGATGCAGGGATCCTGGGACCCGGGCTGAATGGGGACCCACTCTGGGGTTTCCTCTGCTCCGGCCTGTGTATAGTCCAGGGAACAGTGTGGGAAGGGGTGTGGCACGGGGTGGGGCTTCTGCGTAGCCCAGCAAAGATGCTACAGGAGGAATGGGAGGAGAGGGCTAGGTGGGGGTTGGGGGAGGAGGAGGAGACGGGGCTGCAGTGAAGGCCTTGCTCATCACAGGGGGTGTGGGAGGCCAGGCTGGGTCACCTCTGGCCCTGCAGAAATAGGGATGGAAGTGGGCGGGCTCAGGCCTGCGCCTCCAGGGCGCGCACATGCACGCTGGGCAGGCAGAACCAAGAAGGTGGCAGCTCCTTGCTGGTGCTGTCCTCGTGGAACTGGATGTGGAGGAAGAAGTCGCCCGTGTAGAGGAAGAGGAGGGCCCCAAGGCAGGCCGACTGGCCAGACGGCTGTACCTGAGCAGGGAGGAGAAAGATGTGTCAGTCTGGTCAGCAGTGTGGGCCACCCAAAGCCCCCAGGAATCTCAGGAACCTGCCTGGACATAGGCGCTATGGGGGAAGCGAGGGCAGCCCAGGCCTGGCTCCAATGCCCTTTCCAGCAGGTCACTGTGCCTCTCCAAGCCAGTTTTTGTCTTTGAAAGAAACTGCCAACATTCCCATTCCTGAATTGTTTGGGGGCACAGGGGGTCAGGAGTGTGGGAGGGAGTGAGGAAGAGGTTGGGGCAAAGGGGAATGGAATGACAGCCTGTGCTGGGGCCTGACAGTGAGGGGCTGAGAGGCAGCTTGGGAGGTGGGGCCAAGGGTGTAGGCTGGAGCCTCTCCATGGGAGGAGCGGCAGGCACGGAATGGGTGACAGTGACATCACAGTGATGCCACGGCAGGGTCCAATCATGGAGTGGCACCCTGTCCTGGGCACAGCTCCCATTCCCTGCACATTTTCCTGCTTCACCAACGCTCAGGGCCGCACTGCCCAGGACAGAGAAGGAGGTGAGCTTGTCTAAGTTCCTGCAGTGGGTGGGGCAGGCTCAGACTCAGTGTGCACACGTGACCACAGAACCCCTGCTGCTGTCATCTGCTGGACGTATCCCCCACCACCCAGGGAAGGGGGACGACGACCATGAGGGCCTGGGCCACATGACCAGAGGCTCCCAGACCACCCTGCACACCACCACGCACCGCGTCGAGGTAGAAGGTGCTGGAGCCCACGAAGGAGATGGTGTCGTGCAGGTCGTAGTTGTGCACGCCATTCTGGTGGTCCTGGAAGGGGACCACGGTGAGGGCGAAGGGCCCTACGCTGCGCAGGCTCCGGTTAGTCAGCCGCACTTCCAGGCGCACGGGGTCGCCCACCTGGCAGGCCGCCGCAGACTCACAGTCACATGGCTGTCCATCCACCAGCACATCTGCAAGGGACACGAGACTGTCAGGGGCTGGGCTGGCCTGCATGGCCCAGCCAGCCTACCCCACCCACTCGCTGATTCATTCATTTCTTCCCTCCTTCACCCTTCAAGGTTGCCACCCACTCCCTGCCAGGCTGGGCACTGGGGACACAGATGTGTGACCAGTTCCTGGTCTCCGGAAGAGGAACCTGGCAAAGACAGGTGTGGTGGCTAGAGCTATAACTCAAGGGGTCTGCACTCCACTGGAGGGGCCTCTGGAGGGGCCTCTGGGAGGGCCTGCTGGAGCCTCCTACCACAGCCCACCTGGAAGGGGAGGAGCTCTCTTGTGAGTCAGGGGCTCCTGTCCGGGTGAGCGTCTGACACCGTAGAAGTGAGGGCGTGGAAGGGACCCTAAAGTGCCCCAGGTCAGGGGTCAGGTGACCTTTGGAGCACAGGCAGGCCCCGGGTCCCTCTCCTCCGGGGGCTGCAAGACCACACACCCCGGGAGGTGGTGTCTTGATCTCATTCCGCAGGAAGATTGCACAATGGGCTCCGGCACTCCCTGCAAAGTGGCTGCACCGTGTTCTCCTCATCCTGTCTGCCTGTCCAGGGTGCCGGACACACAGCCCAGCACAGAACAGGTGCTCAGGGGAGCAGCACAGTTCTGGGAGCTGTGGACCCTGCCAGGTAGGGAGCTGGGCCTGGGCGAAGGAGCATGGATTCAATCCCTTTTCCCTTCCTTGCCCACATGCTCCAGGAGCTTGCAGACAAGGAGGACGCCTCCCAATTGGGCAGCAGCAAGGAAGCAGCCCAAAGCCAGGGTGGGGCGGCGGGGAGTGGGTGTGCCCCCTCTCAGGGAAGCGAGCCAATGGTCAGGGTGGCGGGTTTGATGGCGAGGCCTGAAAGGCATGTGAGAATGTGGCCGCATTGGGGAAGGGAAGAGAAGGGGCTTTGAAGATGTCATCAAGTGAAAGGCCCTATAGGAGCTCACTCTGGATTCGAGCGAGCCCTGCAGTTAGTGACAATGTCCCTGTACGGGGCAGAAGATTTGAGGGCGGATTTGCCCTCAAATCCCGGCTTTGGCTGCATCCTATGCTTTTGGATGTGCAGGGCCACCTGCACTGAGTCTGACCAGACCGGGATGAGCCCAGGGGTCCTGAGGCCCTGCCCACTGGGCTATGTATAGTTCCCCTGAGTATTTCCAACAGTGCCTGACATGCAGCAGACAGCATGAAGATGGGCTCTTTGTTCTCCCAGCTGGTCTATTCTGCTGAGACCAGGAGGTAGGACCAGAGAGACCTGAGCTTGATTGCTTCTATCTATGGGGCCCGGGGTATGTCACTACACCTCCTGGGCCTCAGTTTCCTCTTCTGTAACATGGAGCCGACGCTAATGCTAACAGTTGTGATAAGCTGATATCCTTGCCATGAGGAGCTCAGTCACAGCACGCCCCAGTACCCATGAGCATTTTGAGGGACTCTGTCCTGGGAAGTGCCGTTGGGGCAGTGGCTTTCATCTCGAGCCTTGGTTACCTGTCTGTGCCATGGAGCCCAGCACAGGGAGGCTCCCATCAATCCCCAGCCCTTCTCCCTCCTCTACTTCTGTGCCACCCAAGCCAGGCCTCAGTAAATGTTTCTTGAACAGTGAACCGAACCAGGCGCAGTCTGAGCCGCTTGAATAAAAGTGGGGGAGATGGAGAGAGCAGATGTCGGGGCGGCCTGGTTGCTGGTTCCATCAAGGGAAAGATACGATTATGTGCAAATCAGTGAAGGGTGGTTGGCTCATTATCGCCCTGCTCTTTTTTTTTTTTTTTTTTTCCTTTTGCAGAGAACTGTGTGGGCTGCTGGGGCAGGAAAGGACTGGTCTGTGGGCTCCTGGGCAGAGCCACCCTGGCCTGCTCGTTTAACCCTTCCTAGCCCCAGCTCTGTACGACCCCTGGGGAAGAGAAAGCTGATGAAGGGTTAGAGCCAGCTCTCCCTGTGAATGCTGCTGGGGGAACCTTTCTTTGCTACTTTCTCTCTAGGAAGAGGGGAAAGAATATGTGGCACTTGGGTGTGAGGTCAGGGTGGTAGGGGTTGGCAGGGGTTGTGGGCAGAGCAACACCTTGTCAGAGCAGGCGGCCAGGCTGCAGTCCCAACTTTGCCTCTGACTGCCCTTTACACTGGGAAAGACCGTTTGCCAACCGGTGCCCCCTCCATCTCACCTGTGAAACTGGGATAATGATTTTGACCTCCCAGGCTGGGGGCAGGGGTGAAGAGCAGAGAGGACACAGCCGGAGCGGCCGCACCTGCCACAGGCTCTCCTGTGTGGCCGTCATTGCAGAAGGAGGGCAGCGCTCTGGAATGGCAGGCAGCACCTGTCTTGCTCTCTGCTCTGTCCCCGCTCCCAGGGTGACCAACCATCCCAGTTTGCCCAGGGCTCGTTTGGCTTTAGCCTGCATTGCAGGAAACCCTCAGTGCCAGGCAAACTGGGACGGTGGGTCACGTTACCCCGAGGTCTGGCATCCACAATGACTGCTGACCACGTTAATGCATTTTTGTGCTCAGCGAGCAGCCGTTTCCTTCCTTGCGCCACAGCTGGGGCAGCCCTTACAACTCCAGCAGCTCAGATCCAGGCACACAGGCCCCAGACGCTGACTCCTTCCCATGACCCAGAGGAAAAGCAAACCTTCCTATGACGGGGCAGAGCAGAGGTCTGTTTTTGTCCGAGAGCATTAAACTTCCCAAATTCAAAAGGATGCCCTGGTCTCTCCTGGGACCCCCAGGGTACAGCTTAGGGAATTCGGTGGAAACAGGTCTAATGACCGTGATGATGATGGTGGCGACGCTGGCAGCTGCCTTGCAATGAGAACGTGTGACCGCATGGCAGGGCTGTGCCTGGGTAGCGGCCACGCCCCACCACGTCCATTGTTGTCAATTCACTTCTCTGACTCCGGGCCCGAACAAGCTGTGTCCCGTCCTGGGGCATCAGAGGAAGTGGGCTCATTTCTGCAGGGCCCTGCTCTCCACAGACACCCTGCCGAGCAGGGCTGCACGGAGCAGCTAGGACGAGGGAAGAGAAGCCGGGGTCACCGTCCATCACAAAATGGCTTTCCTGACTCCAACCAGGAAGGAGCTGGGATAAATAATGGGAAAAATTTCTCACAGACAAGCTGTTTCGAAGCAGTTTCTAAACTGCCGCTGAGGGACGGGAAGGAACCACATGTGAAAGCGTGGGTGCTGCTGGGAGCTCAGCCCGGCCTGTGGCCACCGCAGGGGCTGGCTCTACTCCTGGCTCCCCCAGCACCCGGCTTCCATCCGCGTTCCCCAGGCAGGCCATGAGAGACAGAGCGGGCAGCCCAGGGGCCACGCAGCCTGCCTGTCAGCTTCAGCTGGGAAGAGTGGGTGCTTCCTGGGGGGCCCGCTGCTCGATCACAAGGTAAGCCCTAGAACCGGGACCCTGTGAGGGGTGGACAGTTCTGTGACCACAGCAGCCCAGCTGGCTGGCCCCCAGGAGGTGGGCAGGGATGCCAGTGCCATGTGTCCCCTCCCCCGAGTGCTCCTCAGCACCCCGAGAGCACCTTCCCAAAGCCTTCAGGTGGGGGTCATCCGCCCTCCCCCGGGGAAGCCCTGAGTCTGGCGTCTGGGTGTGTGGGGTCCAGTTTTCTCCTACTGTTCTCTGGGGCTGGCCTCTGCCAGGCTTCCTGCCACTCTCCATTTCCTGGTCCACCAAATGAACTGCCTCTTGGCAGGACTGGTTCCTCCTTCCCTCTCCCAGGCAGGATGGGGCGGGATTTGCACAGCTGTTTGTTGAGGAGCTGTTCGCAGCACAGGCCCCAGGCTCCTGATTGGCTGGAGAATGGGTTTGAGTTACTTCTCTGTGAATCTCCACCCCCTGAGCCCCAGTCTAGGTAGAAGGAGACCACATCAAGTGGGGTTTTGTTAAGGGCCGCTTGATCCTAACCACCATGGCTCCCAACCTTCCCTGAGGAGGGGAGGATCTGCAGGAGCAGCAGAGGAGAACCAGGACGGGGATGCTTTGCATTTTGACAGCATCTCCAGGGTCCTTCCTCACCCGTGGGCTGGCTGTGAACACGGACGAAGCTCCGTGTGGGATGCAACCGAGAGGACAGACGCGGCGGGGCAGACCCTTCCGGCCTCTCCCGAGCCAGGCGCCAGGCAGGCAGTTCC
The DNA here is from genome assembly GCF_001698545.2 of Rhinopithecus bieti. NCBI lineage: Eukaryota > Metazoa > Chordata > Mammalia > Primates > Cercopithecidae > Rhinopithecus > Rhinopithecus bieti. The sequence continues at coordinate 152,733 of NW_016811810.1, forward strand.
AGCCATCTGACCACGAGGGAGGCAGACCCGGGACCTCTGGGATGCTGGGTCCCCGTAGGCCTTTGTGCCTGGACCTGGAATGTCCTAGCCGAGGGAAGCAGTGGCCTAGGGAGGGGAAGGGGCTCCTGTGCCCACGGCAGCCAGTGGTGGGGGGGTCATGAGCTGAGAGACAGAATGACTAAAGGTGGAAACTTGCCTAGCAAAGCCTCCTGAATCCCCAGGTCTTCTTTCCCAACAGAGGGGGTGATGTGGTTGACAAAATACCGCGCCCCCTCCACTTGCCCATGTCCCAGTCCTGGGAGCCCATGAGTATGTCCTCTGCCGTGCCAGAAGAGGCTTAGCCGATGTGATGAAATGGAGGTCCTAGAGATGGGGAGAGGCCCCTGGGTCATTGGAGTGGGCCCAATGGTGTCACGAGAGTCCTTACAAGGCAAGAAGGGAGGCAGGAGAGGGGCACACTTTGCTGCTGGTTATGAAGACGGGGGAAGGTGCATGGAGTGCAGGCAGCCTAGGAGCTGGAGGACGCCAGCCCAGGGAGGAAGGTAGCCTGCAACACCGATCAGACTCTGGACCCCAGAACCGCACAGCGGGGATAGGCGTTGTTTAAGCGATGAACCTTGTGGTGGCTTGCGAGAGCAGCTGGTGAGCCCAACACAGATAGGGGTCTAAGGACACATAAAGAGCCCCCAAGGGGCCCCACTCAGCCTCAGGGCCACACTTCCCAGGCCACTGGGGGAGCCCCAGCCTGGGTGCAGAGCTGGGCCTGGGGCAGACGGTGCTGGGCAGGGTGCACAGCTCTCTGAGCCTCGGTTTCCTCATTTGGAATGGTCGCGTCGTCTTCTCAAGGATGTGGTGCGAGTGTCAGATCCTCTATGAGAAGTGCCAGACAGAACAAGGTGCTCCAGGAATGTCGGCTTCTGCCAGCCCCCAGCTTCTGAAACCCAGTGCACCCCAGGCTAAGATTCATTTATTTAACAAGCACCGGAGAGGCCCTGAGCCTCAGGGACATGCTCCTCTGGGCAACCCTGACATTTCACCCGGGCATCTGACGGAGTCTCAGCGTCCACTTTCTCCTCCAGCCCCTCTTCCCCATGCCTTCCCCAGCGGAGTGGCTCCACCACCAGCAGCAGCTCAAGCTGGGTCCTCTCCTCCCGGACACCTGCTGCAGTCTGGGACGTGTCTGGTGCCTGTGCAGTTGGGCCTCTGCTCAGCCTCCACCCGCCCGCGTGGCTGGCTGCTCCCTCTCCTTTCTGCACGGCCACAGCACTGGTGTGAGATCCTGGTAGGTAGGGTCACCTCCACGCTCCTCCCCTGCCTGCCCCATGGCTTCTGTTCATGCTCAGAAGAAAGTTGATGAAATTCTCACCCCAACTCTGGTCTCCTCGGCCCCACGAGTTTCCGCCCAGAGCCCATCTCCCAGGCTGTGTCCTCCCCGCCACTGCTCCCTGGCCATTCTGTCCCTCCAGCACATCCTTCCTGTCCCCGAGACTCTGCACCTGCCATCCTCGCCTCCCCACCAGCTCCATCCCGATGGTCAGCTCTTGGCCCTGCCAGAAACACTGTCCCTGACCATACAGCAGAGGGTTTCCTGCCCCGCCAGCCACTCGGCCACATTCGTGAGTTTTCTCATGGCCCTAGCATCTGATCTGAAGCCACCTGGTTTATCCATTTGTTTCATGATTAACTACCTGTGTTCTTCCTTGTCAGGAAGCTCCAGGAACACTGACTGGCACTTGGCCGTCTCATTCGCCATGGTGTCCCCAATACCCAGCACAGGCAGGCAAAGGGCAGATACAAGTTCCATTTCATACCTGCTGGACACATAGATGGATGAATGAGTGAGTGACTAACTGGGCTTTGGGGCTAGGTGCCCGGGTTTGAACACTGGCTCTACCACCAACTGGCTGTGACCTGCCCCATTCAAGCCCCTAGTGCATCATTTGGCACATGAGGGACCGGGGCCACGTCCCAGAAGTGTGTCTCGAATGAGGACTCTAGGACCAGCTACCATGCTCCGCTCTAGGCCTATACTCCACGGTGCGCTTCCAGAGATGACTTACGTAGGAGAACCTCATGTTGTAAGGAATCTCCTGGGAGCCGATCAGCCTCCTTCCTCAAGGCATCATGTTGGCACTGGCCCCCTCTTCCCTCCTGCCCCTGGCCCTGCTTCTGCTTCACATTTAATACCAGCTAGAGTTACGGACATCATTGTGTCTGGCTCAGAATTCCTCCTGAAGTCCCTGCCACATTCATGCTATAGCACGTCCAGGCTCTGGTAGAAACATGGACTATAAATAAAGGCTGTGCTCGCCTGGGAGGGGCTTGGCAGGGCACAGAGAAAGGAAGCCATTGGCTAGCCTGTGCATGGGCCTGGGGGCCACTGTGGGGATGAGAACGAGGCAACGCGCGCACGCTGGGCAGTGGTAGGTAGGTTGGCCGAGGCTCACAGGCAATAAAGTGCGTCTCACTCGGTGCCCACATCCTCCTAGGAGGGCAGAGAGCACGTGCAGCTTCACTGCGTTTGCAGCACACTGAGGTGTAGAGAGGTGACAGGAGCTACCTGGGCCCCGCACGGGCCCTGTGGAAGCAGGCCTGGAAGCCCTGTCCTGGAGAGTGGTAGGCAGGGGAAGCCGTGCCAGCGGGGATGTTCAACAGGATAAGGCCAGCACAGGCAGTGAGCTCAGGTGCTCCATGGGGACAGGGGCCCCAACTGGAGCCGTCCTGGGGCAGGCTTGTCCTTCGGCCTCTCCACCTCTGGCTGTCGTGACCTGCTCAGGACTCAGGCTCCTGGAGGGCAGATGTGGGGCTGGTGCAGGCCTTCCAGCCCGGGCTCTGCCAAACACTGCTTCCACTGTGCTCTGGCTGTGTCAGGAGCTGCGCCAGGAAAGGTGAATCCAGGGAGATGCAGAGGCCCAGCCCTGGACAGCTGCCATTCCCATTTCATTCCCCAGCTTGGGACTCCAGCCAGAGGTTTCTGTGACCCGAATGAGCCCCAGGAGGAGGGTGGAGGATGTGGGGGAAGGGGCCTCCCCTCCCTCCAGCCTGCCCCAGCAGGGCACTCCCCCTTGGGCCTGATGCTCCCCCTGGGCGTGATGCCCCCAGCAGGGCGTGGCGCTCCTCCTTGGTGCTCCTCTGGTTGTCAACAATGCCTGACTTCTTGAGCACTCGTTGTGTTGTCTTCCAGGCCCGGGGCTCCGGGCTCTGTAGGTGTCCCCTAATTCAGTCCTTAGAGCCGCCCCAGTAGGAGCGCTGGCCCTGTTCCATTTTACAGATGAAGCCCTTGAGGCGGCGAGTGGCTCAGGAGCTGGTCCCAGGTGAACAGCAGTAGGTGCTGAGCCCCTGCTGGATTCCTGGGCTCTAGACTTGGTCTGGTTTGTTGTTTTTGTTGTTGTTTTCCAATAGCTTTATCGAGATAAAAGTCACATACCACACAATTCACCCATTTAAAGTGTACAATTCAGTGGTGGGTAGTATATTCAGATATGTGCGATCATAGCCAGTTTTCGAACATCTCCATTACCTTCAAAAGAAACCCTGTACCCTTTTAGCTATCACTGTCCCAGCCCCCAGGCCCGCTCCACCCCCAGCCCTGGGCAACCCAGTAATCTCCTTTCCAGCGCCATACATTTCCCTACTCTGAATCACATATAAATAGAAGTGGAGGGCAGTGAGCTGCAGTGCCTGGCTTCCTTCACAGAGCACGGTGTCTCCAAGGCTCACCCGTGTTGCAGCATGGGTCAGTGCTGCGTTCTTTCTCATGACAGAACAATACTCCATGTCTGGATGGGGCACGTTTGTTCATCATGCATCCACCAAGGGACACGTGGGCTGTTTCCACCTTTGGCTGTTACGAGCGTTGCTGCTGTGAACATTTATGGAGAAGATTTTGTGTGGACATGGGTTATCATTTCTCTTGGGCATACACCTGAGAGCAGACTTGCTGGGACAAACAGCAACTCTGTCTAACTATTTGAGAAAGCACGAGACTGTTTTCCAAGGCGGCTGCACCCCCATTCCCAGCAGTGGTGCAGGACAGGCCTGAGTGCTCCACGCCTTCTATGGCACTGTGGTTGCCTGGCTCTGGTTCACCCATCCTGGTGGAGGTGAAGTAACATCTTGCAGTGGTTCTCATGTGCATTCCCTCGATCCACCCCCACCCGTCCATGCTGCTGGCGCTCACTGCTCCCTGCGCAGACATCCCTGCTGTGCCCCACCAGCCTGGGACAGCTGTTTGGAATGGCCCTTCTGTGCAGTTCTCTTTGCTTGCTATGTCCATAAGCCATAAGAACCCTCTAGAACTCCAAGCCCTTGACCTCTATATTTTGGGAGTTTCTCACATTTTGGAGCCTGGGGCCAGACAGCAGGCCAGGGCTGAAGCTGGAAGTCTCTTCCCTGAAGCACAGGAGAACACGGCATGCGATCAGGCGCCAGACAAGTCAGGGGACACCAGAGAGGGTCAGGACCCAAACTTTGGGCAAACTATGGTCCCAGAACATGGCCACGGGCAGAGGCAGGATGGACTCAGGGGTTAGGGAGCCAGGAGATGGGGCCAGATGGAGACCAGACCTTGAGGACATGAGGACCAGCAGGTCAGATGGGCCCAGCATGCACGGTTGCTTTCAACTCTGATCTGCAGGGTGGGTGGGGGTGGGGAGCTGGCAGACACTCCTGGCACCCACGAGACGTTCACTGAAATGCTGCATCTGTGGAAGAAGAACAGCCCCCACCTATGGACTCGGGTTCAGTCTACAGCAGAGATTTCAGACCACAGTGGACTTCTCAAGAGACCTGCCTGACTGCACCTGAGAGGTGGGTTTCCTCTGTCTAGGGTGGTACTGAGCACAAGTTTCTGACGTGCATGTGTCCAGGGTTGCAGGCCCAATGCACAAGTCATGTCTGTCTCACTCAGAGTGGGCTCAGAGGAGCCAGCGGAGGAGAAAATGTGGAAGGTGGTGGGGTGGGGCTACTGTGGGCTTCTTAGGTGGTTGAAGGAAACAGCTAAAATGTCTGCAGGGCACAAGGTCATGTGCAAATTACTTTACAGTGACAGAGGAATGATCTGTGGATTTCTTGTCCAACTGGCTCATCCAACAATCTGTTCACTTGTCCTTCAGGGCACGCCCCTCCAAGGCTGGCTGCTGAAGGTTTATTTTTCCTCCAGAGCTCAAACTCCCAGCGATGTGGCCTCCCCGAACTGGCCTCACCACTCTACTCTCCCACCTTTTGTGCTGGCGAGAAACAGGGGACTAAGTAGACTTCAGGTGCAAATATCTAATTTGGGATTAAAAAATGTAAAGACAAGAACAATGCAGTGGAAATACACGACTTGAAGACCTAGGAACAAAGTGAGTCAAGTTTTTAAGGCTCTATCAAGCCTGCCTCAGCTGTAATATATTTAACTTTTAAATTTCAGAAGACACGCATTTTTCTAGTTGGCATAAATCTTGGGTGGTCCTAAATTTCAGAGCCCAATTTGATTCAGGCAAGGTTTGGCTTCAGAATTAAGCAAGGAGTTTTCTCCCTCTTCAGATGAAGTAAAAGAAGTTCTATGGAGAAATAAAATAGCCAAGACCCGAGATGAGAGAGGACTGCAAAGTCAAGGCTTTCTGCCCTTCACCAACACCAGGCCAGCTGTCCTGTGGGGGTGGCGGGCAGGCAGACATGTCCCATGTAAAACCCTCTAATTTCCAATTATCTAATATAACTGGCGAACTTTCTCTACTGCTAATGCAGCTGGTTGCTCGCTACTCAATCCCCCAGCCCGGCACGTTTTCCCTCTTTATTGATGACAGCCAAGTAACTGACCTTTTCACTTTGGCTGTTAGGAAGTTCAGAACTAAACATGAATCCACCTAAAGCACCATGTTGGCCTTCAGTGACGGTACACTCACAGCCACCGCCATGCACGTTCACGCACAGATATGCACAAACCCGTGCTCACAGCCACTGCCACGTGTGTTCACGCACAGGTCCACACGAACGCGCGCTCACAGCCTCTCCTGCACAACTGCTCTTCCACGTCTTGACCAACTATGCCAGTATGGTTTCCCTTGGTCCAGACCTTCTGCATTTTATTTCGCCTCTTTTTGGTGTATCCAGAGAGAGTTGGGAAAAGAAGCGAGAAGTGTGGATAATGGGCAGGAAATGGGGGTGACGGTGCTGTGACAGTGTCTAGTTAAAGAGGCAGTCCACAGCCTGGGAGGTATGTGTTGAAACACACAGTCCTCACCCCTCCCCACCCCTGCTCCTTTCCACCACCTCTTCCCCACCTCCGGACCCTCCCTGACTGCTGGGAATGGGCCTCTGTCAGGGTGCTGGAGTCTAAGGAAGGCTCAGACAGGGAGACAGACACCGGGTGAGAGAGACGGAAGAAAGGCTTGCTCCATCTCCGCGTCCCAGAGCACTGCTCCCCCAGGAGCCGAGGCAGGCCCAGCTCCACACGCTCTAGCCAGCTACACTCCCACTGACCCCATGAACACAGAACACAGGCTCTTCTCCCCATCAGCGACTGTCAGGGTGCACACTTCGTGAAGCTGGAGCTTTGCTCTCAATCCACCAAATGGCATGCATTTTTAACAGTTACTGAGGGAGCTAATTAGTTCATAAACCAGGACGCCTCTTCCCCGGCATCCTGGGAGGGTGGTGGTGCCAGCCCCGCATGTGTAATTACCCTGAAGTCGAGAAGAGCTCCTGAGGAACTGTTGGGCTCTCTTGGGTAAATAATTTACTTTTACAACTTTTCATTAAAGATTAAAGGGAATTAAATTAAAATTAGGGCAAAATGAAGTTGGAGAGGAGACCTGTGCAGCTTGAAGTTCTCTCATCGGAGGCTCTCTGCTTCCTGAGCTCACCCACCCTCCATCCAGGGATGCCAGGGCGCCTGTGGACAGGAGGCCCGGGGGATGTGCAGGAGGTGAGCTCTGGAGAGGAGAAGGACTTCCCTTCCAGGAAGGCCTCCTGATTACACCCTGCATGGCCAGGACCTCCTGGGGATGGTGGCCGTGGCTGCCTTGAGGATGGGGTGAAACACCGTCACCAACACAACACACTGAGGCCAGGGTCTCCCAGCCCACAGACACCCTCCACGGATACCAGGCCAGGATCCTCGGACTCGAAGGCTTTATGGCTTGGATGTTAGATGATGGTTGGAGCTTAGGTGCTGACTCAGGTGCCTGGGTGAACCCCTTCAGAAGCCAGAGTTTCTGCTTCCTTGTCTAAAAAAGGGAAAGGTGGTGCGTGGAGTGAAGGAGATGTGTTAGGAGAGGGCTGAGCTCCGAGCCTGGCCAGAGAGAAATGCCCAATGAACAGAGGGGTGTGAATCGCTGGTGCCCGGCTCCCACACCCAGGAGAGCTGAGGAAGGAGTTGTGGGTTAATCCAGGCCACGCACTTGCAGTGGCTCCGGCTCAGCTCTGCCTTCAGCACGCTCCAAGCGATTGGTAGGACAGTGGGTGAGTTGGGGCGGGCTGTACACAGAGAGCTGAGCCTGAACACGGACCAAGTGGTCCTGGCAGGGGCAGGACACGGGCTGCTGAAGGAAACCAGTACTCCTTCAGGCCCAGGAGGCTCTGGAATTTGCTGCCCTGGCTGGAGCGTCCCTTGGGGACAAGCAGAGAGCAGGATGGGGGCAAAGGGGAAGTCAGGGCATCTGGATGGAGCGGGCAGTTGGGGGACCAGGGGCTAGGATCGCCGCCTTGCTGCTATGTGCCTTTTCGCCAAGACTTCACCTCTCTGAGCTCAAATGTACAAATCTAGAGCGCACGGGTAACCTGAGTCAGTGGGCAGCAGCCTGCCTCCACGTGCCCATGGCGAGCACACTGGCACTGCGCCACTGAATATTCTCAGTGACGTTCTGAGAGGCATCGCGCTGCTTACTCGATGGACAGGGCTGTTCTGGTTTGAAGAGACAGAGCCAGCACTTGAATCCAGGTCTCCCTGGCACCAAGGCTCTGTGCTCAGGGTGGCATCTGCTGCCATCTGTGCCCCTTGCCCTCTGTGCTAGGCTCCTGCAGTCACCGCCGTCAGCACTCCAGCTCCGTGTCTCAAGGCCCTGCCCATGTGCCCCCTCCGTGAGGCAGATCCCTGATCTCTCAAGGAACACTCCATCTCGAGAAGGTTCTGGCTGCAGAGGCTGTCTGGGAAGCCATCACTTTTCCTCCTGGGCACAGACTGTAGCCCCTCTCCCTGGGGAGTGAGTTGGAAACACAAGATCAAGTCCAGGCCAAAGGGACTTAGAGGGAAATGACAAACCTGACCGTAAACACATCCGTCCTACAGTCCCCCATCTCCAGGCTGAGAGGAGAACTTAAGAAACAGGGCTGAGGAGGGAGGAGCTGCAAGAGAGGTGGGCTATGGGACCAGCAGGTCCACAGGGTTGGGGAGCCTCTAGGGGTGGGGCCCCGGGTGGGCAGAGCCTCAGGGTAGGCAGGGACATACAGGGGATGAAGACACGAGGTGGTCAGAGCCAGAACATTGTGGAGCCTGGGTCCCCAGGTGAGCACCAGAAAGCTGCCTGCAACAAGAACACCATGAGATATAAACAAAATGAGGTTGGCGCATTAGGTCCCTGGAATTTGGGGCTGTTTGTTACAGCATTTAGCTGTGACATTTACAGGCCACCAGAGCTCAATTAACCAAGCCCCCCCTTTCAGGAGGAAGCACCAGGGCCCCCGTGCGCTGCTGTGCCTACGGCCACGCTGGACATCCATGGCAGGCAGGCACTGGGCCTCCAGTCCCTTCTCTCCCAACAGAGGCAAGCTGTGTTTTGCACCAGGAACGCCTTGGCTCACGGAGACAATGACTATATTAAGTTCTTCCCCTTCAACCTTCTCTTTTTGGACAAGCACTTCAGACAACTGAAGATAAACCAGAAGAAAAAGAAAGGGGGAAAAAATGGAAAATATGCCTGCTGGCTGGTAGCATTATGCAAAGACAGCTTTCTGAGAACAGCAGAGAATTTAAAATGACTCCTCTGTCCCCAAGCAATGTCTCTACCTTTTCAATCTCTCATTTTTCATCTTCTCTCAAGCCTGTCTAAATAAAGCAAAGACTCTCGCCGCCCAGGCAGGCCCCCCACCCCATCGCTCTGTGTGGCTCTGTGTTGAGCCCTTGTCCTCACCACACAATGCCAACCCAGCCTGACTCTCTCATCTGCCAATCAGATCGTATGCGCGGGCACTGTCGGCACCCAGGGGTTTGGAGGAATCACGAGACCCTTTCCTAGAGGAGGCAGCTGAGGCCTGGAAGGGAAGGAGCTCAGGAGGGTCAGAGCAGATGTGAGGGGTGTGCAGGGGTGGGAGTGGGTGTGGGGTGTCCAGGGATCAGAGCAAGTGTGGTGGTGTGCAGGGGTCACAGCAGGTGTGGGTGTGTGTGCAGGGATCAGAGCTGACGCCAGGGGCTGTGCAAGGGCCAGAGCAGGTCAGGGGGGAGGGTGGGTGTGCAGGGGTCAGAGAAGATGCAGGGGTATACAGAGCAGGNATCTCTCATTTTTCATCTTCTCTCAAGCCTGTCTAAATAAAGCAAAGACTCTCGCCGCCCAGGCAGGCCCCCCACCCCCATCGCTCTGTGTGGCTCTGTGTTGAGCCCTTGTCCTCACCACACAATGCCAACCCAGCCTGACTCTCTCATCTGCCAATCAGATCGTATGCGCGGGCACTGTCGGCACCCAGGGGGTTTGGAGGAATCACGAGACCCTTTCCTAGAGGAGGCAGCTGAGGCCTGGAAGGGAAGGAGCTCAGGAGGGTCAGAGCAGATGTGAGGGGTGTGCAGGGGTGGGAGTGGGTGTGGGGGTGTCCAGGGATCAGAGCAAGTGTGGTGGTGTGCAGGGGTCACAGCAGGTGTGGGTGTGTGTGCAGGGATCAGAGCTGACGCCAGGGGCTGTGCAAGGGCCAGAGCAGGTCAGGGGGGAGGGTGGGTGTGCAGGGGTCAGAGAAGATGCAGGGGGTATACAGAGCAGGAGTCAGAGCAGGTGTGGGGGGCGTACAGGGGTCAGAGCAGATGTGAGGGGGTGTGCAGGGATCAGAGCAGGTGGGGGGGCATACAGGGCTCAGAGTGGGTGTGGGGGTGTGCAGGGGTCAGAGCAGGTGTGTGGAGATTTGCAGGTGTCAGAGCTGGCATGGGAGGCAAGCAGGAGTACTGAGGGGCTGCAGCTGGCTTTCTGTGCCAGGCCTTGCATAGGCTGCTTGTTGGCTCTGCCTGGGCATCTGCCGTTGGCCTGTCCAACGCAGTCTCTCCTCCCTGGAAACCTTCCTTCCTAGGGGCCTCAGTTGCTGCCCTCAGCATTCTGCACCTGTGTGCCCATGTGTGCCACCTAGAAGGGCATTTACCTTAGGGGCAGGAGTCTGCCTCCACTAACAGGCTGGCACTTCTTCCCCCCATGCCCTAGTGCCCAGCAGGGCCTGTGTATATGGGGCCTGTACGGGGCCTCCACCAGGATTTCTAGACCTTGAACTCTGGCAGTAGGGCCAGGCTTGGAAACCAGGTTTCTGGACTCCTGGTGTGTGCAGCAGGCAGACAGTAGGAAGAAAGAGTTTCCAGAGAGAAGACATAAAGTGATCATGGACGTAGAAATGATGCTCCTCCAAAGTGTGCAAGGCCAAGGTCAAGGCTGTCTGCTCACCTCCCCTGTGGCCCTCTCACCCCAGTGCCCTGCGACTTCCCCTGCTCCATCTGTCCCTCCTTCCTGCCAACGCCTGGTGGCCTTTCCAAAGCTCGGCTCCTGCAGCACCCGTTCCAGGAAGACTTCCTGAAGCATCTCCAGCCCCCAGCACCCCGCCATGGCCTGCATGGTCCACATGGGAATCTGCTGCTGAGGGGCTGTCTCTCCCGAGCTCCTGGGAGACCTTTGCTATACTAATGGACAGATGATAGACGACCTTGGCCCTTCAATGGCTTACTGTGTGACCTGAGGTAAATCATTTAACCTCTCTGAGCCTCAGCTTCCCCACTGTCACATGAGAGGAATGGGCTGAATGGTTTCAAACAGGGTCACTATTTCGTGTTCTCATCTCTGGGCGCCATGTCCAGAATTTCCTCCTACCATGAAAAGGTGCCATGCTTGTCATGAAGCATGCCAGGAGCCCCTCACACCCCACATCCCCAGACCGTCCTCACACAGCCCAGGGCTGACGCCTGCCTGGTGCTGGGTCAACGCTTACGAGGTTAAACAGACTCTTGACGTGGTGACAGCCAAAGCTTCACACAGAACTACAAAGTCCTAGAGCACACATGGGAAGGACACGAGGTGCAAAAGCACCTTCCAGTGGCCCATCTGCTTGAACCGCCAGAGCCGGGCAGCTGGATGAGTGGGTGGCGGTGAGCTGCTGCCGCTGTGCTGGACTGGAGGGGGCAGGGCTGCCCAGTGGAGAGTGCCTCCCTGCTGAGACTCTGGGCCAGGGGCTTTTAGAAGCAGGGCCACAGGCAGCCTGGAGGTTCCTGAGGACCCGGTTAAGTGAGATGGGCCCGGATGCTCCCTCTGCCCTAGGCTTGGCCTGGCAACACAGAGATGACCAGGGGCTCACAGCCTGCAGGGGACACTGAGGCCCACACACTCCAAGACCAGGAGAGGAGTGTCCCCCACCCCATCCCATCTCAGCTGGGAGTGGCGGGGCTAGATACTGGAGGGTCCATAGGAGCCCTGGCTGTCCCAGTGTGACACAGACCTTGCCTCACTCCTGAGGCACCCACCATGGGTTGCCCGACCTCCCCCGCTCCCCAGGCTTCTCTGATGGGGCTGCAAGTATTCATTCAATCCAGGGTCCCAGGTGTGCACAGGATTCCTTCTCTCCGTTATGGCAGCCACCCTGAGAATGAATGCTGATTCACCAGACGCTGGAGGCAAACCACGCCTCCCCAGGCCTCAGCAGACTCAGGTCCACCATGCCTCTTTGTCCTCTTCCACCCTAGCCACCTCCAGCAGACAAGAGGCGCCCTCAGGCTGCTGCCCCTTTGTATTTATTGCTGGGCCTCCTCAGTGCGCAGAGGAGGACCTTAGGGCCAGGCAGCACCCCTGCACTGCACCCCAGCATGAAAAGGCCCATGGAGCTGTGCTGAGCATAGGCTGAGGGGCTCTCCAGGCAGCCTGAACCAGGGAAGAGAGGACTTGCTGGGACCCCCAAAGCTGACTTGTGGCCCCTGCTCCTGGGGATAGACCTCTGGCCTTTCTCCAAAGACTGTACGGCTTCTCTAAATGAGCCTTCCAGCACTGAGGGGGCAGGAACACCCTGGGCCTGCCTGGAATGAGTCCCGTGGGACCATTCAAACTGCACCTGTCCACCAGGTCCCCGCCTAAGCTGGGATTCTACCTGCAGAGCTCACTAACACTCTCAACTGCTTCCATCTCCAGAAACCCATTTGTTCCCTGGAGCAGCAGCAGGTGACATCTGCAGGTGGGTCTTCACTCCACTGAACACAGGGAAACCAAGTGTGACTCCAGCACTAGAGCCCAGAGCTCCCACCCTCGGCCAGGCAGTGCGGGGGAGTCTCTGACCCACCCCAAAGGCTGCAGACAGCCAAGCACAAGGGGAGGAGACTTTTTGGTGGGCTGCACCAGGGCAAGCCAGCAGGGCTATGGGGTCATCCTAGAGAATGGCTGGCTGGCCAATCAATACGCCATTTAAAATGAGCACAGCCCTGCCTGGGAGAAAGGTTATGGGAGGTCAACACAGCCAGCCCACCCAGCCACACATCTGAAACCTCTGGCCCAACTCTGTCAGGTGTTAGTCTGTAAATCACAGTGGATTTCTCGGCTGTGCAATGATCAGCAGCCAGAACTAGACAGAATGCATCTTTGCAGGGTCCAGAGGCTGGGGATGCCCAGGGGCCAGGCCCACAGCACCTGGGATTGACTCCCGCCATGGCACTTAGGTAAGCCTGGCCCTTCCAGACACCAGATCGCCCCTGCATATCCCTGTGGCTGGTCCCAGGGCCATGCCCTGGACTTGCTCATTTCTGATTCTTCCCACTTCCCACTTGCTTCCAAAACCAGCTTGTGGCCACTAGCAACAGGGTGGGGCTCCCCTGTTTCACTTCTAAAGTCGCTGACCTCAGCTTTGTGAGGTTCTCTGCTCTATCTGCCTAGGTATCTGGACTCCCATGCCCCAACCCTAGAACAAAGACCTGGGCAGAACCTATTCTGCCTCCACAAACTCAATCAACACTAGACTACATGTCATCCACCTATCCATCCGGCATCCAGCATCCACCATCCATCCATCCGGCATCCAGCATCCACCATCCATCCATCCAGCATGCATCCATCCATCCATCCATCCATCCATCCATCCATCCATCCTCCAGCAGACAAGAGGCGCCCTCAGGCTGCTGCTCCTTTCTATTTTTGGCTGGGTCTCCCATCCACCATCCATTTATCATCCACCCATCTAGCCACTATTCATCCATCCACTCACCCTTTACCCATCCATCCATCCATCCACCCACCCACCCACCATCCATCCACCATCCATCCACCATCTACCCACCATCCATCCAGCATCCACCCATCCACCATTCACACATCCATCTACTGTCCATCTACCATCCATTCATCCATCCAAAATCCACCATTCATCCATTCACCCATCCATCTCTCTACCATCCATCCATCCATCTACGATTCATCTATTCATACATCCATCCACCATCACTTGTTAATCTACCATCCATCCATCTATATATCCATCTATATATCATCCATCCACTACCATCTATCCACCATCCATCCACCATCTACCCATCTACCATCCATCCACTATTCATCTATTCATACATCCATCCACCACCACTTGTTAATCTACCATCCATCCATATATCCATCTATATATCATCCATCCACTACCATCTATCCACCATCTACCCATCTACCATCCATCCATCCATCCAACATCTACCCATTCATCCATCCACCCATCTACCATCCATCCATCCAACATCTACCCATCCATCAACCCACCCCTCTACCATCCATTCAACAGCTACCCATCCATCGACCCACCCATCTACCATCCATCCATCCAATATCTACCCATCCATTCACCCATCTACCATCCATCCATCCACCCATCCACCAATCTACCATCCATCCATTCATCCAACATCTACCCATCCATCCACCTATCTACCATCCATCCATCCAACATCTAACCATGCATCCACCCATCCACCATCCATCCATCCAACATCCATCCATCCATCCAGCATCCACCCATCCATTCACACATCCATCTACTGTCCATCTACATCCATCCCTCCATCCATCTAAAATCCACCATTCATCCATTCACCCATCCATCTCTCTACCATCCATCCACCCATCTACTACTCATCCATTCATCCATCCATCCACCACCACCTGTTCATCTACTATCCATCCATCTATATATCCATCCATCCATCCATCCATCCATCCATCCATCCATCCATCCATCTATAGCATCCATTCACTACCATGTATCAAACATCCATCCATCCATACTTCCATCCAACATCTACTCATCCACCCATCTACCATCCATCCAGCCAACATCTATCCATCCATCCACCCATCTACTATCCATCCATCCACCATCTACCCATCAACCATCCATCCAACATCTACCCATCCATCCACCCATCTACCATCCACCATTCACCCATCCACCATCCACCATCCACCCATCCACCCATCTACCATTCACACATCCATCTACTGTCCATCTATCATCCATCCATCCATCCAAAATCCACCATTCATCCATTCACCCATCCATCTCTCTACCACCCATCCATTCATCTACCATTCATCCATTCATACATATATCCACCACCACCTGCTCATCTACCATCCATCCATCTATATACTATCCATCCACTGCCATCTACCATCCATCCATCCATCCACCATCCATCCACCATCTACCCATCTACCATCCATCCATCCATCCATCCATCCATCCAACATCTACCCATCCATCCATCCATCCATCCATCCATCCATCCATCCATTCATCCACCCATCTACCATCCATCCATCATCCACCATCCACCCATCTACCAATTCATCCACCCAATATCTACCCATCCATCCACCCATCTACCATCCATCCATCCATCCATCCATCCAACATCTACCCATGCATCCATCCACCCATCTACCATCCATCCAACCAACATCTACCCATCCATCCACCCATCTACCATCCACCCATCCATCCATCTATCCATCCACCATCCACCCATCCACCCATCTACCATCCATCCATCCATCCCTCACCTATTCATCTATCCCTCCTTTCCTTCCTCCCTCCCTTTATTCACTTTTCATCAGATTTCCCAATAGCCGTTCATGTGTTTTACTGTTTTACTGATTTGTTCTATTCTTCCCTCAGGGGAAATACTCCCAGTGCCTGCTGAATGCTCATCTATCCTTTGAGGTCTGGATGCAGTAAGTCATTGCTGCAAGCCTTCTGTACTTCTTCTAGATTTCTCTATGCTCCCCTGAGGCCTTGGTCATACTCTCCTTGTTTGCCTGAGTCAGATGAGTCCCATTAAGCGTTATGTCTGCCATTATTAGCTGTGGCCCTCTGGCCAGCCACCCATTCTACAAGTACTGGAATTCTCATTTGGAACATGGACTAAGGGTGATTGCGAGGATGAAAGGACTTGTATGAGTAGTGCTGCCACCTCAACACATGACGCTGCTGGGCAATGCCACCCCCTTTCCTTGCCTGTGTCGCAGCCATGGGACAGTGAGGTGTCTGTGTGTCTGTCTCCTCAGCTGGAGCACCCCCATTATGGTTGTTTGTGTATCCCAACCCTGCTTCTTGGCACACAGCAGGTATTCCATAAATATTTGCTGAATCAAACTGACTTCATCTCGGCACGTCTCAACCTTGAACGGAGAAGTGCAAAAAGAGAGACCATCCAGTGTGTTCTTAGCTCGGGCTGGCTCTGCGGGGAAAGTTGGAGTCATGTGGCATGAACCTGAAACATCCAAGGCCCCCCCAGCCTGCTGCTGCTCCATGCCCTGCTCCTGACCTCCAGAGGAGCCTGGCCCTCTCCAGACCCCGCTTTCCTTCCCTGGGAAATGAGGCCATTTAATGAGTGACCCCAAAGTCCTTTCCCCTTTGACTGCCTGGTCTTAGCTGCACAATTAACAGCAGACATCACCAAGAACTGGTCAGTCTGTATCACCTGGGGCTTCCACATCTGCTCCCAGGAGTGCAGATGGTCTGAGGAGGTGCCCCTCAGGAATCAAAGCCGGAGTCACAGTCCACAGGCACCCTCGGTGCTGCCTGCAGGCAGTCCCTTCCAAGATGCCTCGAATTGGCAGTGCTGCCTCGACCAAGATCACAGCCCCTTCCTGGGGTGACCCACATGCGGTGACTGATCCACACAGGGTATCAAGGCCGGGCCCCTCACCTCACCAGTCACACCAAGGAGCCATCCCAACTCCGGTGGGTCACCTGAACTCCTCGCTGGGCCTGCCTGGCTTCTTTCTCTGTCCATCTGCTTCCTCCTCTCCTTCCACCGTGCTGACCTGAGGGTGCTGCATGCCAGCCTCTGTTTTCCAGAGACCCTGCCCTGTGACACAAGCTGAACAGCACATCTTCCTCCCCTGGCTGAAGACAGGCCTCTTGCTGGTGCAAAACCACATTTGATTTCCTGTCAGAGACTTAGCCTTGGCCTGACCACTTACTGACTTTCTGAGCTCCCACTTCCTCATCTGTCAAATGGGCAAAACGTACTAAGAACTCAGTGGGTGGCTACCAGGGAAACCCCTGGAGCTGTGCAGCATACAGAGTTGTCACTGCCAGGGGTCCTGTGAAGGACCGGCCAAGGCCATTGGTCTTGGCTGCCTGGGGCCAACAGGACAGGGGTGATGAGATGGCCCTCGGCCAGCCTTGAGATCATCTGAGAGGTTGTTGTAATTGGGGGAGCCATGAGCTGCGAGCCTGCATCTGCCCCAGCTCCCACTGCTGACTCAGTGCTGGTGTGGCACCTGGAGCCCTCCAAGTCCTCGGGTAACTTGTGCTGGGTGAATCAGTGAATCTAGGAGCACGCAGGACAGACCTGCGGAGGAGCCAGCCAGGGTTTGGGGATGAGGACAGCATGTCGCAGGAGGAGTCAGCCAGGGTTTGGGGATGAGGACAGCATGTTGCAGGAGGAGCCAGCCAGGGTTTGGGGATGAGGGCAGCATGTCGCAGGAGGAGCCAGGGTTTGGGGATGAGGACAGCATGTCGCAGGAGGAGCCAGGGCACATGGGTATTAGGACGGCCTGTCGCAGGGGCCCTGGAAGTGGGGTGTGCGGTGGGCCCAGTGGCCGCTCTGGCAGTGCCTGTCAGTACCATCTAGAGGGAGTCCCCCCAGCCCAGGCATCATCCACTTTTGACGCCACCGGCCAGGCCTGTCTCGTTCTTGAGGCCTGGTCCCTCGGGGCCCGGGGGGCTGAGTGCAGAGAGGACCTTCTACAGCACCTGCACTGCCCACAGTTCTCACACTTAGTAGGTGAGCAGTCAGCACTGCTGGCGGGCTTGCCTCCCTATCTGAGGGGGAATCCCTGAACTCACGGCAAGGACGCTTTCTGCTGGGCTTCCTAGAGGGAGTCATGTGCCAGGAGGCTGCATGCCCTGATGCCAGGAGGATTTTTCCAATGATTAAAATTGTGGCCCTGCTGAGCAGCCTCATTTTTTATTTTAAACAACCATGGCCCCAGGGATTGGGCCTGGGCCTTGTGGAGGCCTTCTTTAGAGAAGAAAGCAATTACAAGACGAATTAAAAACAAATTAATCTTTGTCTTCTTCCACTTGGAAGGGAATCCCGTGACAGTGAGGAGGCCAAGCGCTCGGGCCTGGGAAGCCAGTGTCACCCCTCAGGGCTGGAATGACTGGAGGTGTCCATAGCTGGACTTGCTGGCTGGGGCCGGAGCAAATGCCAGGCTTATGTGTGGTGGGGACAGGTGTGCCTGTGGAGGAGACCGCCCTGCGTGGAATGGGACTCACACTGAGCTTGCCTACGTGCTACTATGTGCTTTACATTTCTCCACTTGGTGGTGGAGGTTATCCTGTCCATCTTGCCGAAAGACAGAACGCAAGTGAGTTGCTCACTATTGACTCTATCAAGCCTGCTATTCATTATAGTTAGCAGGAATCACCCCAGGCTAGAAGGTGAGGCGATGCAGAATGAGGCCTGGTGCCCCTTTTCTGTGTAGGTAGGCTGGGGCATGGGATGGGGATGCAGACACAGGGAGGCACGCTGGTACAAGGGGAAGCCTCTTGTGTTCGGCAACAAATGTTTATGGGTCCAGATATGAAGAGGGCAGCCCCCAGCAGATCCGAAGGAGGGGCGTCCCACAGCAGGACCCCTGAAGGAGGGGCGTCCCACAGCCAGAAGACCCTTTAGGGGCAAGGAAATCTTGTGTCGGAAGGCGAAGATGGTCGGGGCAGCCTGAGGAAGCTTTCCTAGCTTCAGTGTGGGGAGGCAGGGGCAGGGAAAAGGCCGGAGAGGTAGCGAAACCGGGTTATGCCACAAATCAGCCAAGTGAGTTATGGGAATTGCTCCAAGTCCCAGGTGGTGAGACTGAGTCGGGTTTCTGACGCCAAAGTCTGTGCTGCCTCCCCATCCTCCAGCGGACCCTAGCCAAGCATCTGTGGAGCCAGATGGAGACTGTGGAAGGGCAGGGGCAGCCCTGGCCTCCCTGGCATTGAACCCAAGACACTGCATGGGTGAGAGGTGCCTCTATTCTCTTTCTGGTCCACCTCAGCATGAGCAGTGGTAGAGGTGTTGATGGCAACTGGTGAGTGGGCTGGGTGCTGCTCCAGCTCCACCCACAGCCCTCTGAATTAGAAGCTATGACTGTCCCCATTTCACAGATGAGGAAACCGAGGGTCAGAGAAGTTAGCAACTTGCCCAGGCTGCATAGGGAGTGGCAAAGCTGGAGTCTGAACCTAGCGGGGGCGCTTCCAAGCTCAGTCCCCTGGGAAAGGGAAGGCAAAGCCGGAGGGGGTGGGGAGGAGTGCCTGCTGCTCACTGAGTATTTATCATCTTCCTGGCATTGCACTGGGCTCTTTACATACATGGTCCCCTGGAATCCTTGCCTCCGCCCTCTGAGATGAGTACTATTGCCATGAAGAAGGTGAGAGGCAGAGGAGGAGGCGCCTTGGCCAGGCTGAAAGGCCAAGGCTGGTGTCCTGGGCCATGCCACGCGGGCAGTGCTGAAATGCCAGGACTGCTGGGAATTCAAAGGCATGGAAGGAAACGGAGAGGACGGACTCTGCTTCCTGATCTAGGGCTACAGCGGTTTCCTCTGCAGAGGAGCGAGCCTGGCGATTTTTCAGACGAGGAAAAATCATCTGAGACAGATGAGCGCTGTTCTAAACAAAGCCAAGGAGCTTTCTGAAAGGCAGCCTCCTCTGGGAAACACCAACCGCAGACGCGGGGCCTGGGCTCCCCAGGGGGACACAAATTCTGGATCCAGCTGCCACCCAATGCTCCCAGGAGGGCTGGCACCCGCTCCTGCACTCCCCCAGTCAGTCCTGCCAGGTGTGGAGGCAAGGTGGCCCTGAAGGCCAGATGTGTGGAGGGCCCAGGGCAGTGCAGCCTGCCGGCAGCCAGCACCATCACTGTCTCCAAGACAGACTCCCAGACCAGCACCCACCCCCCTGTCTGTGAAGCCGTCCCTAAGGGGTGGATGGACACAACTCCCAGCCCTGCCTCTCCAAGCCCAGGTCCCTGAACCAGCACACGCCTGTCAGGTCTGATCCCCCGTGCTCATCTCAGCATGAAGCATGCACATGCATGTGTGCGTTTGTGCGCAGTGTGCTGTGTGTTGTGTGTGAGTGTATGTGGGTGTGAAGTGTAGTGCATATGACCTACTCCCATAGCTTGGAGGCTGCAGCAAGGCCAGGTCTGTGCGGCTGTGTGAGTAGGGGAAGGAGGGTGGACGTGGACCCTTCGCTCTCTGTCCTTGGAATATCAGATTCAGACAGCAAAGAGCAGGGAAGGAAAGCAATGGGGGCAAGAGACAGACAGCTCGGAGAAGGCCAACCCTGGGGAGTGGGCAGTGGGGCCGAGATGTGCTCTGCTTGGCCCCTCCCTCCCAGGGTGGCCTGTCTCAGGCGAACAGAAAGTGACCACATGCTTAGAAAATCATCCAAAGGGCATCCAGCAACTTGGCAAAGTAGTGAAGATTCTCCCCTTGACCAAACTCTCAGACTCCCTGAGCTCTTTCTCAATGAGGCCTCGACTTGTACCTTTCCTCATTAATTTCTGCACTGTCCTTTTGCGAGAATCCTGCAAAGTCAGTTTACCCAGCCTTCACGTCTGATCACCCTCCGTATCTGATGGAGTTCCTCGCCTTCCACCAGCCCTCAGATGACATCTGATCACCCTAGCCTGTCTCAGAAGTGGAAGGCAAGGAGGAGCAAGTCACATCTTACATGGATGGTAACAGGCAAAAAGGGAGCACTTGTGCAGAGAAACTCCATTTTTGAAACCATTAGATCTTGTGAGACGCACTGGCTGTGACGAGAACAGCATGGGAAAGACCTTACCCCATGAGTCAACCACCTCCCACCAGGCCCCTCCCACAACACATGGGAATTATCGGAGCTACAAAATGAGATTTGGGTGGGGACACAGAGCCAAACCATGTCAGATGGGGTGGGCAGCTGGGGTCTTTCTGCCTTGTGAATCTCCTATAGTCTCTGCACTCCCTGGCTTGGTTGCTTAACCTCTTACAATCCACCAAGGTGCAGTACAGGCCTCTCTGGGCCAACAGCACTGCTGCCAGGGGAAAAACAGGGTTTTTGAAGACAACTTGGAAATGAATGCCTCCCTGTTGTCTACTTACTTAACAGGAAGGCAATGTCAGGTCCCTGAACCATGTACTGGCCAGGGGATGAGATGCCTGTGCTGGGGGACCTGTTAGTAAAGGTTGGGGGGAGAAACAGAGACCAACTGGGCCCAGATACACCATTCATTGGGTGCAGGGCAAGAGCACAGCTGTGGACCCACCTGCCACATTAGATCAACGTCTGAATCTTCAGAAGTTATCAATCAAGCTCACAGCTGGATATGACACATGTTTAATCCTCCTGGCAAATTTACCTTTGTAGTGACCAAGAAGGCCAAGTGAAAATGTAGAATTCCCGGGCCCCCCAGAATTCTGGGCTGGAAAGTGATGATGCAGTGGGCACCAGTTCCCTGCTTCCAGCCCTGGTGTTGGCTTGCCCACCTCCTCCTCCCAACTCCACACCCTGCTCGGTACTATGACCCCACACTCTGACCGCAGGCCTGGGACCCAACCCCTCAGCACAGCTCTGTCAGGCGTCATGCTCATGGCTTGCTGTCAACACAGCAACCTCGATGACCTTACCCCATCCTCCACTTCCTGGCTCTAGGTGCTGGGTCACCCCTATCAGGGACAGCCCACTGGACAGCGGCCCAAGCCCTGAACCCAGGCCCGCCCTATTCTGCTGTCCTCTCACGGGACAGGGACACTCTCCCAGGTCTGACACCACACCCTGCGTATTTCTCAACCCCAAGGCCTCCCGCACCACGCCTGGCTGCCTGCATTGTGCATCTGCTTCTGCTTGTCTCCCCTGACTCCCCCTTGTTTATGCTCTGGTGCTAAGTTCAGAGGAAGATTCTTGACAGAGAGAAACAGATTGTTTCTTCTGCACTTGCACAGGTAAAGCCGTGCCTGTATCTATAGGCGTCCCTCTCTAACCCGGCCCTGCCGGGCTCCCAGGCCCAGGGATGCTCTGCTCCTTCCTGGGTCCCAGGCCCACCCTCTGAGCCACCCAGCCCTGCAGCCCGAGTGAGGTTGCATGTGATGCCACACGCTCACTGGAGAAGTGGGAGAAGAAGGCCAGCTTTCAGCAGCCTGCATTCGGCCTGAGGAAGACCCCTGGAGTACCTCTAACGCGAGCAGAGCAGCCCGCTGCAGAAGTGCCCTGAAGTGCTGCTTCTGAGAACCGAAGGAATGACGTGTAATTAGCATATTAAGAACTGGTATGCAAATCACAGTGTTTTAAAACAGTTTGTTCTCTTAAATACAGTCACACACACGGCTTAACACTGGGGATAGGCTCTCAGAAATGCGTCATTAGGCGACTTGTCCTAGTGTGAACATCACGGAGGGCACTCACACGAGCCTCCACACGTGTGGTGGAGCCCATTGCTTCTAGACTGTAAACCTGTACAGCGTGTGACTCTACCGAAAGCTGTAGACAATGGTAAGTCTACACCTTTCAATGGCAACACAATGGTAAGTATTTGCGTATTACCCAAACATCTAGACACAGAAAAGATAGGGTAAAAATAAGGAATTATAATCTCACGGGACCACCATCACACACGCAGTCCACCATTGACTGAAATGGCATGTGGCACATGACTGTAATTTAATGCTCTCCACTGCCCTCTTCTCCCGTCTTCTTCCTGCATGTGCCCAGGAAACAGATGGCCAAGGTGCGGAGGGCACCTGGGAAGGGAGAGCCCCAGGCAGCTGTCTCAGGTCTCAGCTGCAGGACCTTCAGCCTCTCATTCCACCTCTGAGTTGCCCACTGTTCACCCAGAAAGGAACATCAGGACCAAGTTCCCAGTCTCAGCTGCCTGGTGATGGGAGGTGGAGCAGCGCAGTCCAGGGCAGCCCCTGCACACACCCCGCGCCGGGTGTGAGCACGAGGCTGCAGCTGAAGCCAGGGCAGGGCCAGTGCTCAGCCTGGCTTCCTGGAAGTGGGGTATGAGTCTCTGCTATGGACCGGCTGAAGCTTTCTTCGTTCTGTGATTGAACACGAATAATTCCTCCGGAGGGCCTTAATTTAGCACTAACCAGGTGCCAGATACAGCAATAGGCATTTTCCAAGCAACTCATTTTTGTCTTCCTAATAACCCTGGAAGCCAGGCTTTATAGAGAAAAAAGAGCAAGGCTCTGAGAGGGTAAGCCATTTGGTTAAAACCACAGAGGAGCGCGGGGGATAAAACGTGGCTCTGGCTGAATATGAAGCTTGCGATCTTTCACGATGACTACAGGAAGGCCTCACCTTTGCCATGAAGGAAAAAGACCCATGGATTTATCTAGAAAACTAATTCCTTACTGAGTCATGGAGAACTCTGAAAATCTGACAGAAGCTACAGCACCTCTCCCGTGGGGACACGTTAGGCCCCTCCCTCCCTCCCTCCTTCACTCAGAGCAAATATTCACTGAGCAGTCACCATGTGCCAGGCTCTAGAAACAAAACAACACCCATGGCTTCCAGTCCCTTCCTTCTGGTAGGAGAAGAAAGTAGCAAACAAACAAGCACACAGGCACATGCACACACATACACGTGCACACAGGCACATGCACACACACGCACACACGTGCACACACACGTCAATCATTCAGGTGCTGGCAAGTGGGGACAGGATAAAGGGGGTTGGAGGCTGCCACGTGGGTCAGGGGAGATGAGCAGTGGCTCAGATCAAGTGGAAGCTGTACAAGCTAAGAAGTGGTCAGATCAGGCCATGTTCCAGCAGGCCAGTGATGGAGCAGGCGTAGTGTGGAAGGGGTCAGGTGTTGGGCCTGAGTAGCCAGAAGAGCTGCCTGTTGACAACTGGGGACAACGAGGAGGACTAGGACTTGGGAGATTAGCAGTATCGAGCATTTGATCTTGGCCTTGTGAAGGTGGAAGTGCCCATTAGATACACGGTAGGTCTGCTGATGGGGGGTTGTGACCCCAGGGAGAACAGTGTCCCAGAAGCCAAGTGAAGAAGGGCCTTGGGAGGAGGGCGCTATCAGTGATGGCAAGTGCGGTGAGGGCACAGGTGTGGGGACTGTGTTGGCGTGGAGGCCACAGTGACACATCCACTGTCTGGATGGACTGGTGGGAGCTGCAGCCTGGTGTGGGTGTGCTCGAGAGAGCTGGGGGGAAGGAGAGGAGGAACGAGCAGAGGCGACACCTTGGAGTCTGTGTGGCTGTGGCAGGGGCAGTAAAATGCGGTTGTTGGAGGAGGACGTGGGTCACAGGAGACGGTGGCATTTTATGATAGGAGATGCCGCAACATCTTTGCTGAAGAACCTGAAACAGTCCAGAAAGACAGAGCAGGGAGCAGGGCAGGGCTGCAAAACTGTGTCCCAGAGGGACAACATGGGTCACCCATGAAGCCATGGATAGACCATCATCCATCGTCCAGGACACGCTTAAAATGCAGGCACAACATTTCATTCCCCTCTAGTGCCGGCAGAACGGCTTTCCCAGCACTGAGTGAGACCCAGGTTCAGCTGAGGTTGCTCTGCCCCCTGTGGTCTGTCCTCCTATGGCCTTAGTTCACTTTCCAGAGCATGCTTGTGTCCATAAGGACACACCACGCTCCACACTTAATGACCGTGGACCCCAAGTTGGAGGCATCCCTGTCCTGGTGTGTACGCAGGGCATGTGCAAGAAGACAGCTGGATCTGGATCAGCCAGGCAACCGGTTAGAGGAGGTGATCCCTACCCCTGAGCAGCCCATTCCCCACCACGGTCCGGTGCATCGAGTCTGCAAATGTGTTGGGGAAAGAAGAAGCATGCATGGAGTGAGGAAGACACTGAAACGTGGCAGCAAGTACTCAGTTCTCGTCCCAGAACCACATTCCTGTCTCCCCACAAGACTGATCTATACACTCTGCCTTCTCTTCTCTCCCCTCATCGTCGCCATCACCCCAGTGCACAGTAGGTCTTCAGGCTGTGTAAGACAATTCGTTCTAAAGGACATACTCCATGACCTTCCTGCCAGTCTCCCTGAGCCAGCGCTTTGGTTCCTGCATGAGGATTCACTGAACACCTGCTCAGGCTGGAACAGGATGCACCCAAGGGTGGGGCTGCTGCTTGATCCCCCCCGACACTCTCTCCAGCTGGTTTGTTCTCCATCCCATCGCTCAGAGGGGGACCTGACCACAGAACCTGGGTAAGTGCCCAAGTTCTGGTAGAAGAAGGGAGGATAAGCCAGGGTGAGGTCAACAAGACCCACTGAATGGGATTCCTAAAACTCCTCCAGCTACAGGGTCACGGACGCCCTTGAGGGGTAGTGCTATTGGGTAGACGTGTGTGGGTTTGTGTTTTCCTAGACAAATAGCCCACAGCTTTCATCCAATCATCAAAATGCTCTGAGGCTCCAAAAGGTTAGTAGCCAATATCTTAAAGGACAGGGTGGGGCTGGGCGCGGTGGCTCACGCCTGTAATCCCAGCACTTTGGGAGGCTGAGGCGGGCGGTCACGAGGTCAGAAGATTGAGACCACGGTGAAACCCTGTCTCTACTAAAAAAACAAAAAATTAGTCGGGCGTGGTGGTGGGCACCTGTAGTCCCAGTTACTCGGGAGGCTGAGGCAGGAGAATGGCGTGAACCCGGAAGGCGGAGCTTGCAGTGAGCCGAGATCGCGCCACTGCACTCCAGCCTGGGCAACAGAGTGAGACTCTGTCTAAAAAAAAAAAAAAAAAAGGAAAAAGGACAGGGTGGCCTTGGGTGGGAGGAGAGGTGAGGCAAGAGGATTAGATTTAAGGGAAGAACAGTTTAGAAAAAGGCAAGGAAGGGAGGGCTTTTCTTGGTTTCAGGTCAGAACCCCCATCAAGGGGCTGGGGCAGGTGAAACGGTGGCAGGTTCTGGAAGCCCTTGATGAAGGACAGGAGCTGGGATTCCCAGAAGGCTGCCAGAGGACCCTGTGTGGGGTAGAGAGGTGAGGGTTTGGGGGCAGAAGCAGGAACCGTAGGAGTGGGCACACAGACGTGTGCTCTTGAAATGCCAAGCCTGTGCCAGTCTGGCTCTGAGGTATAACCCAGGAGAGCTCTTTCCCACAACTGAATTTGGATCACCCAGTCTGGCACGGAGCACACTTCATCCCCAGCCGGGGTCTGTGCCAGGGCAGGGAGCTGGCGGCACACGTAGGTAGGCTTCTCCCGCATCTGACCTCACCCTGCTGGGGCTGCCTTGAAGGGTGCAGGTGTGGCCTTGAAGCTGTATCCCTCAAAGGGCTACCAGCACAAACATCATCACCGTATAATTTCCACAGATGTAACAGCTAAAGTACAAAGTAATCCAACAGTGAAATGTTTTGCTTTTCTTTATTCCAAGGCCTCAGGGAACCTGTCAAATCCCCTTGGCCCCAAACACCAGTGAGCAGAGATGGAAAGAAAGAGGAGTTCTGACAGCCTCACGCTCCCTCACCAGCTCTGCCAGCCCTGACGGGACGTGTGTCCTTGGGCGTGTCTGCCACCTGCTCAGACTCAGCCCATCTGTAAATGGAGGGGGAAGGCCGAGGAGTGCCCCTGCTCCCGTACTGGGGTCTGGCCACCCACAGTTGGCTCTACACCCCTGTGGCCCCTCATGCTGCAGTAATACCCTCAAGCTGGGAATGGCCTGGCCTCCCTGTGCCTATCACGATCCTCCTACCCCAATACATGGCACAGTGGCTGTGCTCTGGGAGCCTCTCTCCTCAGGTTGCCTCTAGTATCACAGTTGATTCTCCAAATGCAAGTTGTGGCTCCATCTAAGTCCTTCAATAAATATGTACTGACTTCTGCACCAGGGGCTCTGGAATCAGACCTGTGTTCAGATCAGGACCTGGGAGGGCACATGTGGCCCCAGGTGCACCTCCTCATTGGTAACGACCTAACCGGCATCACGTGGGGACTCAGCAGCCCTTCCATGCAAGATGCTCAACACACAGTTTCTATCATTCAGGTCCCTGCTCCCGAGGTCACTCACTGGAGGGAGACAACAGCTTGGCCTCAGGCTCAGCCCTCTGCCCACAAGAGCCCCCCGCCTGGCTCCTCCTAAGAACACCTTCAAGGCCATAGCTAACGGAATGTCATATCCTTTGGGAAGCATCCCTGTTCCCCTGGGGGAATCGCTGTCTTGTGTGTCCCGCACACCTGTGGCTACAGCACTTATCATATGCTCTCTTGAGTCCTCACCTGCACGTCTGTGCCCACGACATGACTGGGAGCCCCTGGAGTGCAGCCCTGGCACAGGGCCCGGCTGGCAGTTGCTGGACCATGCCCCTTGGACCATGCCCCCTGCTATGCCTGCTGAGGATGCCAACGAGGACCCTGACGATGACAAGGCCACAGGTCAGCTACCACGTGGCTCCAGGTGCTTTAGACATCATCTGATTTAGTGGAGACCTGGCTAGGCAGGAATTACTACTTCTTATGTAACAAATAAGGCAGCCACTGAGAGGCACAGGGACTTGCCCACATCACACAGCTAGACAGGGTACAGCACAGAAGTGAGCCAAGTCTGTACGCCTCCAAAGCCCTGCTTTTCCCACTCT
This sequence comes from Rhinopithecus bieti, assembly GCF_001698545.2. NCBI lineage: Eukaryota > Metazoa > Chordata > Mammalia > Primates > Cercopithecidae > Rhinopithecus > Rhinopithecus bieti. The sequence continues at coordinate 179,999 of NW_016811810.1, forward strand.
GCCTGTGCTTTCTGAGGTGAGCTAAGTTCATCAACACAGGTAGAAAATACGAACTGCTACCAGAGAAGGAGGATCCATTTCTTCTGACACCAACAGGATGGCTGTCCCACAGAGCATCCCGTCCTCACGAGGGCTCCGTCCCAGACAGAGTGGGAGGGAGTGAAAGGCCTCCAATGCCGGGTGAGATAGATCCAGGAGGAACATGCTGGCAGGTGCATGTGGGGGTGGAAGGGGGAGGGAGAGAAGATTCCAGATGGAGGGAACAGATGAATCAAGGTGCAGAGGTAGAGGCTTGGGCTTAAGCTGCACTAAGTGGCCTCTCTGGCCAGGCCCAGATTCTGCACAGAGATGTGGAAATAACAAGCAGGACAGGCACTTCATCAAAGAAGAAACACGAGCCGCGGATGAGCACGCGGCAAGGCGCCAGTCCTCTCCAGTAATCAAAGAATGCAGGCTGACAGACTGCAGCACCATTCTTTCTGACCTAGTAGACTGGCATAGATTTTTAAGGAAAATAAAAGCTATTGTTGGCAAGAGTCAAGGGAAATGGATATTTTTATACATGGCTGATCAGAGTCTAAAATCTATAACATTTATGGAGGGCAAACTAATAAGTAGCAAACAGCCTTGAAAATATACACAGACCCTTTGACTCAGGGTCTATTCACATTGTTAATATGGGCAGATTTATAATATAACATTAATAATATGGCCAGATTTATAATATAGTTAGTATTGTAACACTGAGAAACTAAAACTTCCTATAGTCCAAAATATAGGGGGATGGGCTAAATACTTTTGGGAACATTTGCATAAAGGAATACTATGCAGCCATTAAAAATCATAATTTACATGTAGATTTGGTATGGAAAGACAGTGGCTATACATATCAAGTAAAAGCATAGTTTTACATATGAAGTAAAAGCATAGAAGCAATACATAAAGGATGTAGTCATTTACTCAGCATCGAGGATCTGGTGCCTCCCAGGTCCTGGACCCTGGAGCCACAGCAGTGAATATGACAGCTGTGACCCTAGCTCTTGAAGTTCTCTGGGCAGGCAGGGAACTGGGGGCACAGGGCAGGCAGGTTTTGCCACCCACCAGTGGTGGGCCAGGCCCTGCAGGCCACACTGACTGCGCTGGCCTGGAAGACCCTAGCCATATTTTCAGTGATGTCTAATTTTGAATAAAATATGTACATGGAAAATCATCTGGATAGCTGTACACCTATCTGTTAATGGTCACCATCTCTGGATGGTGGGATTTCCGGTAATAGTCCATTTCTTCTTTGTGTTCACCTCTAATTGTTAGTTTTCTACAACAAGCATGAGTTCCATTTTCATTTTAATTCATCAACAGGGGTTATCTAAACACAGACCTCATAGCTCACTTTTATCCTGATCTTTGTACAGCTATATTAAATGCCTACTAACATGTGACACGCAGTGTTAGGGGCTGAATCGTGACTCCAAAAATTCCCATGTTGAAGCCCTAAAGCCCAGTACAATACTTCAGGGTGGGACTGTATTTAGAGACAGGGCCTTCAAAGACATACAAAGTAAAATGAGGCCCAAGATGGGCCCAGTTCTCTCTGACTGGTGTCATTATAAGAGGAGATTAAGACAGACATACACATAGCAAAGACACAGGAAGAAGGTGGCTGCTTACAGGCAAGGAGCGAGGCCTCAGTAGAAACCAACACTGCTGACATCTTAACCTTGAATTTCTATGAATTTCGAGGCTCCACAACCATCAGAAATAACTTTTTCTTGTCCACCCAGTCTGTAGTGCTTTGTTAGAAAACTAATACAGTAGCCCTGTTATCCTCGAGGGTATGTTCCCTAGTGAACGGCGGAAACCTCAGATAGTACTGATCCTACATACACTATGTTTTTTTCCTTGACATACATACCTATGATAAAGTTTAACTTATACATTAGGCATAGTGAGAGACTTACAATATTACCTAGTAACACAAAAGAACAATTAAGTAAAATGAAAGTGACCGAATGCCAGCACTACAACACAGCAGCTGATCTGATGGCAGACACCTCCTAGGTGGCTCAGGGTGGGCAGTGTGTACAGTGTGGATTCGCCGGACAAAGAGAGACGCAGGGCATGACGGGCGAGATGTCACCATGGTACTCTGAATGCCGCACAATTTAAAACCTATGAATTGTTTCTTTCTGGAATTTTCCATTTAACATTTTCAATCTGTGATTGAACAAGGGTAACTGAAACCAAGGAAAGCAAAACTGAGGATAAGGGAGAACTGCTGCACTTCCAGATACTTTTAGAAAGAAGCAAATGAAAACATAGAATACAAACAAAAATAAAAGAATAAAAATAAGATTAAATAATAACGATCCAAAGGCTTAAAATAAACAGTAACACAGATTTTACAGGTCAGAGAAAATGAGTGGAAGAACTAATATTCACTAAATTTTAGGTACAGCATGAATTACTTTTACATTGATTTGTACAAATTGTATAAAACATGCTTTTATAAAAGAAGAAATACATAAAGGAAGCGGTCATTTACTCAACATCTAGGATCTGGTGCTGGACCCTGGAGCCACAGCAGTGAATATGATGGTTGCGACCCCAGCTCCTGCAGCTCCCTGGGCAGGCAGGGAACTGGGGGCACAGGGCAGACAGGTTTTGCCACCCGCCAGTGGTGGGCCAGGCCCTGCAGGCCACTCTGACTGCGCTGGCCTGGAAGACTAGCCACCCTGGGCAGGCTCCAACAAAAGCCCTATCCTGAGTGCTGGTCTCCCATCTGCACTGTAGGACCTTTCATTTCCTAAGGTACCCACAGCACTGCCAGCCCTTTACTCCTGGCAGCCTGGCTCAGAGGGCAGCGGTGACAATGGAGTCCAGACGCCCTGGACAGAGGCTCTGCTGCCACCTCCCGATCTTGCGTGCTGGGCTGGGACCTCTACCTGAAGAAGGCCTGGCTTCTGGAAGCCGGTCCTTACTGTGGCTCCCCGCATTTTGAGACTCACGTTTCTTTCCATGTTTTGCGCCTTTGCAGAGCAGGGAAGGCTCCAGATGAACCCACTGACGTGCAGGTCTGTGCCTGTGGCCCTACAGGCCTATGCAAGGCGGAGGGAGAGGCCCAGACTGAGTGCCCTACCAGTGCCTGGTGCTCCACAGAGGTCATTTCACATCACCTCATGGGAACCCAGCGAGGGGACAGTATTATCCCATTTTACAGATGAGGAGATGGGGGCCGGGGCCTCGTCAGGGATTCATCCGACAGTCCCCAAACCCCTTCACTCCAGCCATCGCCATGGCCACCATCCCAGCCCACACTCCTGGGATCCTGAGAAGTCCCACACTCTGCCCGTTAGCTCCCCAAGGCATCTGTCTTTGGGGTGCACACAGCCACCCCTACTGCCTTGCCTGGAGTCGGCTACTCATAAAATTCCCAGGGCCACAGCTAAGCCCAGATGCATCACTGCAGAGCAGCTTCGTGAAGCAGGTGAGGCTGGAGGCTGAGGTCACTGTGTTCCTTTCCAGCCTAAAGTCCCAATAAGGCACTTCTCCAGGAGGCCCACAGCTCATGCCCTGGGCCACGTCACAGCGGCTGTGGGTCCCATGGCAGGACCATGCCTCTGAGGGAGCACTGACTGCCTCGGGAGTCACATGGGCTGCACTTACCCGGCAGGCAGGGCTGTGTGGGGTTAATCACCCAGCACGCTGCCTGGCGCGCCCAGGTCTCTGCCTCTGTCTCTTCTTGTGCCGATGGCTCTAACAGGTTTCAATGAAAATCCAAAGTGAATGCTTTGTTCAAATGAAGACAAAGTTCCCAATGGCTGCCAGAGGCCCCGGCTACATTCCTGGAGTTTGTCCTGAATGCCTCCCTGGGAGCAGGCAGTGCAGCAGACAGCATTGGGTGGGAATCAGCAGCCTGAACCGGCGACTGCCCCGAAGGGAAATGGAGGAGGTGATGGCGCGAGTCCTCCCCGGTGGATGGACCTCAGAGGTTGTTGGGACAGCTGGGTTGCTAGGCTGAGTTGGACAGTGACAGCTACTTCCTGCTCACCACACCATCACTCCCACACTCCATGCCAGCCTGCGCCCTCCCCGCAGCCCCCACCCTGCCTTCCAGGCATCTGCCACCTGCCTCAAAGTCCCTCACCACCCGTTCACTCCAGCCGGTAGCAAAACCACCCACCAGCCACCTCTGTAGTGCTCTGTGCATGTGGAACCTTTACCTGAAACCAACCAACCAATCAACCATGCATTCATTCATCCAATGACTCTCAATTCAGCTCTTCCTATGTGCCAGGCACCCTTCCAGAAAGAAAATTAAAATGTCTAACAATAAATAACATAGGAAGACAAAGTGCCTGTTTTCAGGGAGCGCATGTTTAGTGGAGAAGTCAGAAGATGTCGAACATCATCTCCTACGTGTGGCAGCGGTCGACCCTACGAAGGAAAACCAGGCCGGCTGCAGGGGAGAGGGGGCACGGTGCTGGGCTGGACCAGGAGCACGGGGAAGGCCAGAGCTGCAGGCTGCTGTGAGCGCAGCGGGAGGGAGACAAGCTCCCCAGGCCACGTGGATGCAGGTGAAGGCCACTGGGGCGGCAAGAAGGAGGCCACGAGAAGCTCCCACGCCTGCCCTGAGTGAGACAGAAGTCGGCAAGGGCTGAGCAGAGGGTCACAGACGGATTTATGGATCACAGGCCACTGGGGCTTCCCTGTGAGAAGAGACTGTGGGTGGTGACACCGAGTGGGGACATTTCCATGGGGCTCAGGAGAAACCGGAGGATGGAGGCTGGGACTGGGGGCGCAGTGGGCTGGCCAGCCTCAGGTAGGGCTGTGTGGGCGTGTGTCTGCACGGATGCGTGCGAGTGTGTGTCTGTGTGTGTGTGTGTGCATGTGCGCACACCCTGGGGCAGCTTTATGTCCTCCCCCAACACAACCTCATCCCCGTGACCTTCACCGTCCATTCAAAAGCGTCACTGCCTGGAGAGGCCCCCTCCCACTGACCACCAGGGACAGCAGCTGTGCCGCATCCTCCCTCCCTGGCTCACCTGCCTTAGCACAGTGCAGTGTTTCCTTGGCCTCCCCAGGACCAGAAGCAGCACATGGCTGGGAGCAGGTGCTCGATAACATTTCCCGAAGGAACGAGGGCACCTCCTGGCGAGGCTGAGCTGTCTTATTATCATCAGTTATTGAAACTGTCATTTCCTGATGAGGACAGGAAGACTTGGCAAGGGAGCAGAATCTCGCCAGTGGACAGGTGAGGGGCAGAGCTAGGGACGAACTTTGCTCTTCTGGCCCAGCCTTAACCCCTGTGGATGTTACACACTTTTGGGAGTGCCCAGGGGGGACAGAGAACACACAACATCAACAGCAAAGTCTGCAAGTCCCAGGAACAAGAACCTGAGGGGAATGCTCGGATGGTATCATGCTGCCTCATGCAATGCTTAACCAGAGAGTGGGGCACAGGCTGCCACTAAGGGGTCCAAAGGGTCTCTGGTCCTCACGATTGTCTAAGGGCCAGAGTGGGCCCAGGAGGCATCTTTGGGGCTATCCGGGGCTGTGGGGCACCTAGCACTGACCTGAGTGGGACTCTGGGGAACCCTGGGCCTCTGCACAGACCCACACCCACCCAGGGGCTCACAGGGCCACCTCAGCACCAGGTGGGAGGACCTCAGCCCCTTCCCACCTGCCAGTCCGGAGGCTCTGAGGGGCTGCCTCCCAGTCCGCAGGGTGAGCTCTCTTTGCTTGCTTCTCTAATCAAAGCAAACTAGACGAGAATATTGGTCTCCGGAGACCGAGCCGAGCCCTGATTATTCATTCCCTTTGTGTCTTCCATTCCTGTAAACATTTCCCCTTCGCACAGGCTGATAAATTTGCTTTTCCCAGAAATGCTGAAGAAAAGGCCTTTGGCCTGGGTTGGGCCCAGAGCATGTCGTTCTCAGCTAGAAATCACCGACCGCTTTTCTGGGGCACTGGGAAGTCGAGGGGCGCTGGGGAGTTGAGGGGCCGAGGCCACATCGTCAGGGGAGGGGTGTGGGCTGACTTGGGGCATGGTGGCAGCCCAGGGCTGAGTCCCAAAGGGGATCTGAGGCCAACCTGGTTTCCCCCATAGATATGGCCTGGCCTCACCAGGTGTGAGCCCAGAGCCCAGGCTGTGAGTCTGGCAGGCTGGGGCCACCCCGGCATCTCCTTAGCTGGCCACTTCCCTCTTGTTTCCTGTTACCCCACAAGGTGAAGCTCAAATTCTGGAGCCTTCAGAGACCTGCCTGACCATGGTCAAGATGAAGTGCTTGGCTCTCTGTGGCCATCTGTCCTTCCTGCCCAGTGCCTGGGCCTCAAAGTGCCCTGTGCCTGGAAACGCCCTCATCCATTTCCACAGATGAGAGTCACCTCTGCCTTTGGGACACACCCAAGGCAGGTCCACTCCAGACAGCGTCTCTGGGCCATGCATCTGACAAGCGAGGCCGCCCGTGGGCCAGCCTCCCAGGTTCTGTTGCTTCTGGCTCTGAGTTGTCTACCTCCTCTCACCAGGCACTTTCAGAGGTCTTGAGCAACAGCCACCAGCCCTGACCAGCATCCTTCTTGAGGACAAGAGGACAAGGCTGGAATCTGCCAGGACCACGTGCTAGTCATGGGGACCCAGCCTCAGTCTCTGGGCTCCCCAGCAGGGTTCCTTCTACCCTGCAGGCCTCCTGCACAGGGACGCCAGGCTGCAGCCTCCCAGTCAGATGACTCAGTGCACAGATGAATTCAGCCACACCAGGCGAAGCCAACAGGCCCAAACAGGGGACGTCAGCTGCTATGTGATGTCATCCCATTCGTCACAAAACAGTATTGGTCGGTCTGTCCTCCGTGACCCAAAGAGAGGGCACAACGAATTGGGAAGGACGGGGTGGCACCAGGGTGAAGACACATGCTTGTCACCCAGTGGTTAGCATCGCTTGTTGACAGGTGATGCATCTCAACTCATGCGGCAAACGGGGGCTTCGTTATAAAAGCGATTGCCTAATTAGGAAGGCACAGCTGACCACCCAGGCCTCGTTCGCAGCTGTGTTCTGAACCTGGACTCTGCCACATGGCTCGGAGCCTCTGGAGCTTTGGTCCCATCATCTGCCTGTGTGCACGTGTGTGTGTGTGTGCATGCATGCATGCACAGAAAGGCACATGTGTGCTGGCTTCAAGAGTTTGGTGTAGGACAGGCTCCCCAGCTAACAAAAGGAATGATAAATCTTACCTGGGAGACGACTGCATAAAAAGTTCCTCAGGGAAAACAAAAATGATTCTGAGGCATTAAAAGCCAAAGTCCATTGTGCCTGTGAATTACTATAAAATGACAACATGATCGCTTTCGCCTAAACCACCAATTCATGATGTGGGGGCTGTGTCTTACACCCTCTGTAGTTCCTGTGTGCCAGTTCCCAGCTTGCCTGTAACCCCTGCAGAGTCATTCTTAAACTAGCCCCAAACACTGAGGTTCCAGCCACACCAGGCCCTTCCACTCTTGGAACACACCACCAAGGTCCTTCACCTTCCATGGCCTCCTGCTCTGATCATCTTTCAAGACTCAGTTCAACTGCCACCTTCTCCAGGAAGTGTCTTCTCTACTGCATCATCAAAATTAAACACAGTCCTCTTTTCTATGGATTTCCATTTCAGCATTTAGCAGAAAGTACTTCTGCACCATCTACCTTGGTTAGACCATGTGGTCCTCAGGGACAGGGCTGAGCAGGGTCTGACAGATGCTGGGTGCTTAGAAAATGTTTGCTGAATGAAGGATAGAGAGCTTCATTTTTCTAAAGTTTACCCATGAGAGTTGTTAAAACTCCTTAGGTCTGGCTCCAAATAAGCCCCAGAGGGAACACACGTGCCTGTTTATTCACTGTGTTATCCCCTAATGCAAGAGCTAAATGTGCTACCTAATGCCTTGTAGGGCATTGTAGAGGCGAGGCCTTGTAGAGGTGAGGTCAACATTTCCTGAATGAGCAAATGAATCAAGGAATGATTTCCTCCTTGACAATAAAGGATTCAAGTATTTATCCTGGCCATGAGACTTCTTACATAATGTGTATGTTGGTGAAACAAAATCTTATCAAAACATTCAGAATGAAGGAGGCTTCTGCTTCCAGTCAAGATGGAGTAACAAGGACAGATTAATCCTCCTCCTGGAACAAACGACATAAAACAATAAAACAGACAAAATACATGAAACAATGGTTTCCAAGACACTGGTCATTAGGGAACAAAGAACAGAGAGAGAAAAGACACAAATGAAGTGAACCCTAGAATCATCCCAGCTCATTGCGACAGCACAGGGAGTAGAGACCTCTGGGACACCTCTAAATACTGTGAGTTGAGAAGCTAGAACTGAGAGTCTAGGAAGGTGAATGCAGCTAGAGTTTACAGGACAGAATACTGGAGAGGAGACAAGAGAGCTGCAGTTGAGGGGGAAGGAGTGATGGAAGGAAGGGAGAGAGAGAGGAAAAAAAAAAAAAACTAGAGAGATTGGTGGAGAGTTCCCTTATGGATTCAGCAAGACACTGAAAGTACCCAAGACTAAGGGCAAGAAACACTTGAGAAGTTGTAGGAAAATGTGCCTGATGCTCACACAGAATGAGGAATAGTGCCTGTTTCCATCAGACAAACACACACATACACACACACACACACGTATGCACACATCAGAATTCATAAGGCATTAGGTAGCACATTTAGCTCTTGCATTAGTAGTGGGGAATAATTAGTCCTAGACTAAACACTGCTCTGTTTCTGCCTAAAAAAAATCTTAAAAGCAAAACCCAAAAGGATATAACTGTTTCTGAGTAATTTAACTGTATCTTAGCATCTCGAAGATATTTATAGCCAGCACCCAACAAGACAAAATTTATAATGTCTGGCACCCAATGAAAGATTACCAGGCATGCAAAGAAACAGAAAAATATGACTCACAACGAGGAGTAAAAACAACCAATCAAAACAGGCCCAAAACTGACATGAATGTTAGAATTAGCAATGAGGACATGAAAACAGTTATAATTGTATTCTATTTGTTCAAAAATTTAACGACATAGAAGATACAAAAATGATCCAGACTGAACTTATGTCGATGAAATATATAACATCTCAGATAAAACAAAAGGATGGAGTTAACAGATTAGACCTTGCAGAATTAAAAATAGTGGATTTGAAGACACAGCTATACAAACTATCCAAAACGAAACACACAGACACAAAAATTTTATTAAAAGAAAACACTGGTAAGCTCTGAGACAATTTCAAGTTGCTGAACACAGCTGTAATGGGAGATCTCTGAAGGAGAAGAGAGTAGAGGGAGACAGGAAAATAATTTAAAACATAATGGCCAAAATTTTCCCCAAATCCATAAAAACTATAAACTTAAAGATCCAAGAAGCTACACAAATCCAAAGCATAAGACACAAAATGTAAATTACACCAAGGCACACTATATTGTAAAATGTTTTTGCCATTACTTTTAATTTGCCATTAAAAGTAATTACTTTTGCACCAATCTAATAAATACTGCTCAACACCAGTGACAAGAATATTAAAGTTAGACAGAAAAGAAAGACATGTTGTATGCAGAGGAACGAAGATAAGAATGACAGCCAATTTCATATCATAAACAATATAAGAGAAGTCACGGGACAACATCTTTAAGTGCGGGCTGAGTAGGGCAGAGAACTGTTAACCTAGAATTCTGAACCCAGCAAAAAATCAACTCTTTCAAAAACTAAGGTGAAACAAAGAATTTTTCAGCAATACAAAAGCAGAAAGCATTCAGCAGCAGTAGACTTGCATTATCAGAACTGTTAAAGTCTTTAAAGCATAAAGAAAATAGCACCATATGGAAACATGGATTAATAAAAAGAAATGAAGGTACAGGAAATGGTAACTACATGACTAAATACGTTAAGATTTTCTTCTTGAAATCTTTTTACAGTAATAACAATGTCCTGTGGGGCTTATAACATAGGTATAAATAAAAGGTATGACAACAATAGTCTTAAAGCCCATAGGGAGGATTGCGACTATATTAGAATAAGGTTCTCATAGTACACATGGAGATGTATAATGTCACTTCATGACAGACTATAAGTCAAAGATGTATATTCTAAACCCCAAATGCGACCACTAAAATAATAAAAGAGTTATAGCTAATAAGCCAACAAAGGAGATCAACTATCTTTGTTCATAGATGACATGGTTGTCTATTAGAAAATCTAAAAGAATTGACCAAAAAACAACAACAACAAAAAAAAAACAAAAAAGAAAACAAAAATACAACCTCCTGGAATGAAGAGCAATAATTAGGATGCAGGATACAAGGTTCATATACAAAAGTCAATCACTTTCCTATATACTGGCAATGAACAAGGGAAATTTGAAATTAAAAACATAGTATCACTAGCATCCCCAAAATGAAATACTGTGATATAAATCTAACAAAACATGTACAAGATCTACACGAGGAATACTACAAAACTCTGATGACAGAAATCAAAGAAGAACTAAACAAATGAATAAATAGTCTATGTTCATGGGTAGAAAGACTCAATATTGTCAAGATGTCAGTTCTTCTTAAGTTGATCTACAGATTTAATGCAATACCAACCATAATCCAACTGTGGACATTGACAAACTGATTCTAAAGTTTATATGGAGAGGTAAAAGACCCAGAACAACTAACACAATATTGAAGGAGAAGAATAAAGTCATAGTACTGACACTACCCTACTTTAAGACTTGCTATAAAGCTACAGCAATGAAGACAATGTGGTATTGGTGAAAGAAATAGATCAATGTACCAGAACAGAAACAAACAGATCATGGGAACAGAACAGAGAGTTCAGAAATACACTCATGTCTATATCATAAACTCTGACAAAGGAAGAAAGGCACTAAAATAGAGAAAATACAGCCTTTTAAACAAATGGTGCTGGACCAACTGGACATCCACATACAAAGAAATTAATCTAGACATAGACTTTATGCCCTTCACAAAAAATTAGCTCAAAATGGATTGCAGACCTAAATGCAAAATGCAAAACTATAAAGCTCCTAGAAGATAACACAGGAGGAAATCTAGACAACCTTGGGTATGGCAATGCCATTTTACATACAACACCAAAGGTAGAATCCATGAAAGAAATAACTGGTAAGCTGGACTTCATTACCATTTAAAGCTACTGCTCTGTTAAAGACACCGCCAAGAGAATGAGAAGACAAGCCATAGCACATATTTTCAAAGATTTATTTGGCAAAAGACTGTTATTCAAAATATACAAAGAACTCCAAAATCCCAATGATAAGAAAACAAACAACATGATTTAAAAATGGACCAAAGGGCTGAACAGACATCTCAACAAATAAGAGGAAAAAAAGCAAATAAACATATAAAAAGATGCTAAACATCATATGTCATTAGGAAATTATAAATTAAAGTAATGATGAGATGCCACTACATGCTTATTAGAATGGCCAAAACCTAAAACACCGACAGTCCCAAATGCTGGCAAGGCTGTGCAGCAACAGGAACTCTGTCATTGCTGATGGGAAAGCAAAATGATACAGCCACTTTGGAAGAGAGTTTGTTGATTTATGACAAAACTGAAATACTCTTACTAGTATAATCTAGCAATTACACTTCTCGGTATTTATCCAAATGAGTTGAAAATTTATGTCTACACAAAAACCTACATGTGGATGTTTATAGAAATTTTATTCATAATTGCCAAAACTTGGAAACAACCAAGCAACCTTCAGTAGGTGAATGGATAAACTGTACATATCGACAATGAAATAGTAGCACTAAAAAGAAATGAGATATCAAGCCATGAAAAAATATGAAGGCAACATGAATGTGTATTAACAAGTAAATTAAGCCAATATGAAAAAGCTACACACTGTATAATTCCAACGATAAGACATTCTAGAAAACGCAAAACAATAGAGGTTAGGGAACAAAGAAGGATAAATAGGCAGAGCATAGAGGATATTTAGGGCAATAAACCTATTCTGTATGATACTCTAATAGTGGATACATGTCATTAGACATTTATTCAAATGCATAGAATGTACAATACCAAGAGTGAACCCTAGTGAAAACTATGAACTTTGGTTGATATTGATGTGTTAATGTAGGTTAATTGATTATAACAAATGTACCACTCTAGTGTGGGATGTTGAGAGTTTGAAAGGCTGTGTGTGTTTGTGTGCGTGTCTGCGTCTGTGGTGGGAGGGAGGGGTATATGGGAACTCTGTACTCGGTTTTGCTGTGAACCTAAAGTTGCTCTAGAAATAGTCTATAAAAATAATGGAATCATGAAAGTACTCAGTGAATCCAAAAGAAGTCAGGAAAAGAGAAAAATAGAACAAAGAACAGTTGGGGAAGGCAGAAAACAAACAGAAGATGATATACTTAAATCTAAGTGTATTAATAATCACATTAAATGTAAATGAACTAAATGCAGATGCACCCAATAAAAGGCAGAGATTTTCAGGATAAAAAAAAAAGCAAGCACTTACAAAAAATGTACTTTAAGTATTAAAAAAAATAGGTTAAAATTTAAAGTATGGAAAAAGGGTCCAGGTATGGTGGCTCACACCTGTAATCCCAGCACTTTGGGAGGCCAAGGCAGGCAGATCACTTAAGGTCAGGAGTTTGAGACCAGCCTGGCCAACATAGTGAAACCCTGCCTCTACTAAAAATATAAAAATTAGCCAGGCATAGTGGCGTGCACCTGTAGTCCCAGCTACTCAGGAGGCTAAAGTGGGAGAATCACTTGAACCCAGGAAGTGGAGGTTGCAGTGAGCTGAGATCATGCCACTGCACTCCAGCTTGGCCACAGGGCCCCCTCCCACGAAAAAAAAAGTGTGGAAAAAGGTATATCATGTTAATACAAATGTAAAGAAGGTTACATTGGCTACATTAACATCATAGCAATTGATACTATAAAGTTACAAATGCCATTTCATAAGTATAAAGGAGTCAATTCCTCAAAAAATACATAAGGATCCTAAATTACGTACCTAATAACAGAGCTCCAAAATTCGTTAAGTAAAACCTAATGGAGCTGATTGGAAACAGACAAATCTACTGTGGTAGGTGGGCAATTCAATATCCTGTTTCAATGATCGATACCAGCAAACAGAAAATCAGCCAGGGCATAAAAGACAGACATGACATTGTCAAACAACTTGTTCTAATCAATATTTACAGAACATCCTGCTTGAAAATAGTAGAATATAAATTATTTCAAGTGAACATTGAGTATTTATCAATATAGACCATATTCTTGACTAGAATTTAAGTTTAAAAGGATTCAAGTCATACAATTTATGTTCCCTGACAACAATGAAATTAAATTAGCAATCAACAATGGAAAAATACATGTAAAATTCCCAAACATTTAGAAACTGAACAACACACTTCCAAATAACCCTCAGGTCAAAGAAGAAATTAAGTGATAAATTAGGAATTATTTTGAACTGAATAAAAATGAAAGTATAACATATCAAAATTTGTGAGCCATCACTAAAGCAATCCTTACAAGGAAATTCATAGCACAAACCACCTATTAGAAAAAAACTCTCAAATTTATGATTTCATCTTCCACTTTATAAATCAGGAATAGAACAAACTAAATCCAAAGAAAGAAAAGAAAAGGATGAACAGCAAAATGGAAATCAATGAAATAGCAAACAGAAAATCAATAGAAAAAAATCAATGAAACCAAAAGCTAGTTCTTTGAGAAGCTCAACAGAATCTATAAATCTCTAGCCAAACTGATCAGGAGAGGAAGGAAGACATAAATTATCAATATCAGGATAAAAGAGATGATATCACTGTAGGTTCTCTAAATATTGAAGAGAAAATAAAGAAACATTCTGAAAAGTTTCATTTCATTACATATGACAACATAGATAAAATGGATAATTTCATTGAAAGACACACACTACCAAAGTTCACTAAAGAAGAAACAGCTAACCGGAAGATTCTTTAACATAAAATAAACTGAATTAATTATATAATTAATTATATATATTAATTATAAAAGAAACTGAATTCATAGTCAACATCCACAAAGAAACTCCAGATCGCGATTATTTTACTAGCAGATTCTACCAAACATTGAAGAAAGGCACAAACTCTTCCGGAAAATCAGAGGGAATATTTTCCAACTCATCCTCTGAGTCCAGCATTATCCTGATGCCAAACCAAGCCAGGAATGTTACAAGAAAACTACAAATATTCCTTATAAACATAGATTTAAAATTCTTACAAAGTTTTCAGGATATTGAATCCAACTTACATGAAAAAATAGTATCATTACCAACTAAAGATTATCCTAGGAATGCAAGGTTGGTTTAGCATTTGAAAATGAATCAATGTAATTCACCATATTAACAAATAAAAAAAGAGAAACCATATGATAATCTTAATGGCTGCAGAAAAAGTGTGTGACACAACACAGCATTCATTCCTGATTAACAATGTAAAAACTCTCAACAAACCAGGACAGGAGAGAGGTGCCTCCACTTGATCAAGACCATCTCTGAAAATCCACAGACATCATACTTAAGGGTAAAAGACTTCATGCTTTCCCCTTCAGATCAGAAAATGTCTTATTCTCAGCACTTCTATTCAACAATGCACTGGAAGAACTAGGCAAAGAAAAAATAAAATGCATTAGTTTGGAAAAGAATTAAAATTGTCTTTATCCTCAGACAACATGATTGACTTTGTAGGAAATCCAGTGCAATCTTTAAAAACAGCCACTAGAATTAATAAGTAGGTTTAGTAAGGTTTTAGACTATAAGATCAACATATAGGCCGGGCGTGGTGGCTCACGCCTATAATCCCAGAACCTTGGGAGGCTGAGGCAGGTGGATCACATGAGGTCAGGAGTTCGAGACCAGCCTGGCCAACATGGCGAAACCCCGTCTCTACTAAAAATACAAAAATTAGCCGGCTGTGGTGGCGGGCACCTGTAATCCCAGCCACTAGGGAGGCTGAGGCAGGAGAATCGCCTGAACCTGGGAGGCGGAGGTTGCAGTGAGCAGAGATCACGCCACTGCACTCCATTTTGAGATGGAGTGAGACTCCATCTCAAAAAAATAAAAAATAAATAAAAGATTGACATATATATGTATATATATACACACACACACACACACACACACACACACACACACACACATAAATCAACTACATTTCTATATAGTAGCACAAGCAATTGGAAATTTAAACTTAAAAAATACTATTTACAATAGCATAAAGAATACAAAATACTTAGGGCTGAATCTGACAGAAGGCAAGTGAGACTGGTATGTGGAAATCCACAAAATACTTAGAGAAATTATAGACGGCTCAAAAAAATGAAGAGATATACCTTGATCCTGGTTAGGAAAACTCAACACAAAGATGTCAGTTCTCCCCAGATTGATCTACATATTCAACATCATTCCAATTAAAATTCCAGCAGGCTTTTTAACAAAAAAATAGAAAGTGGCAAACTGATGAGAAGATTCATATGGAAATACAAAAGACCTAGAATGGCCAAAATATTACCTGACTTCAGGATTTTTCACACAACAGCCATAATGAAGACTGCATGGTATTAGTTTCAAGACAGACAAGCGGATCCATAAAACAGAATAAATAGTCCAGAAGTAGATCTGCACATATACGGACAAATGATGTTTGACAAATATGCAAAGGCAATTCAGTCAAGAAAAGATCGCCTTTTCAACAGATGAGGCTGGAGCAACTGAATACACACTCACTAAAATGAACTTCAGTCCCCACTCTGTATTCCGTAAAAAATTAACTCAAAATGAAACAGAGACCCAAATGTAGAACCTAATACTACAAAACTCCCGAAAGAACATGTGGGAGAAAACTCTTTGTGACTTTGAGTTAGGCCAAGATTTCTTAGATATGACACCAAAAGCACATGCCTTTTATAAAAGAAATACTTGGTCTGGCAGGGTGACTCACACCTGTAATCCCAGCACTTTGGGAGGCCAAAGTGAGTGGATCGTGTGGGGAGTTGGAGACTAGCCTGGCCAACATGGCGAAATCCCGTCTCTACTGAAAAAAAGAAACACAAAAAAAATTAGCTGGGTGCGGTTGTGGGCGCCTGCAGTCCCAGCTACTCCGGAGGCTTGAGGCACATGAATTGCTCGAACCCGGGAGGTGGAGGTTGCAGTGAGCTGAGATCGCACCACTGCACTCCAGCCTGGGTGACAGAGGGAGACTCTGTCTCAAACAAACAAACAAACAAACAAACCCAGTAAAAAAATAGGCAAAAGATTTGATAGACGTTTTCCTAAGGAAGATACTATAGATGGCAGGTAAACATATAAGGTACTTAACACTGTGAGTCAGTAGGGAGATGCGAATCAAAACTCCAGTGAGATGCGAATTCACTCATCTGTTAGAGGGCCTAGGGTGAAAATCACCGACCACATCAAGTGCGGTGGGGAGGTGGAGGAACTGGAACTCTCATGCACTGCCAGTGGGCATGTAAAATGGCACAACCACTTTGTATAATAGTTTGGACGTTTCTTAAAAAAAAAAAATGAAAAATACAACGACCACCTGACCTAGCAATTCTACTCCTAGGCAGTTACTCCAAATAAATGAAAGCACACGTCTACACAAAGCCTTTTACACAAATGGTCTTAGCTGCTTTACATTTGTAATAAGCCACAAACTGGAAGCAAGCCAAGTATCTATCAGGTGAGTGGATCAGAACTATTATGGTATATGCATACAGTGGAGTACTACTCAGCCGAACAAAAGAGCTACTGGGACATGTGAAAACATACATGAATCACGCTGCATGAACGAAGCCAGTTAAAAAAAACAGTGTAGGGATCCATTTATTTAAAACTCTAGAAAGTGCAACCTCATCTATGGTGACAGAAAGCAGGTCAGCGATCGCAGCGGAAGGCGTCGGGGAGGAGCAGAAAGGAGCAGGAGGGAGCTTGGGAGAGATGAATGCTCTCCATCCGATCTTGGTGGTGGTGATGGTTTCATGGGTGTGTACACTACAGAACACGTCAAATGATACACGTTAAGTATGTTTCATTTATTATGTGTCAATAAGACTACAACAAAGCTGTTAAAAAAATTCAGAGACTGAGTCGGTCATGGCATATCAACAATCACTTTTATTACTAGCAGCACCCAATAAGGCCTTGCCTTTTTTATGAAAACACAGCGAGCTGACAGGCATGAGTGAGTATGGCCACTCAGCACAGTCATAGCCTGGGGGAATGGCCAGTCACCGCCTGATTTGAATTTGAGGAGGAAAAATCTTGTTCAGAGGCAACTGAGCTGCTTTATGCCTCTTGCAGCCTGAGCAGGGAGCGGGGAGGGGGGAAAGGTGGGGAGCAGATGTGGCTGGACCTGCTGTACAGTCACGACTCTTTCATCCTTACTGCAGCCTTGGGAGCAGGGGTTGCTGTTGCCACCCTTTAAGGATGAGGACCTGGGGTTCAGAGAGGTGACACCTTCTGTAAAAATCTCCCTGCCAGGCAGGGGCAGAGCCAAGGGAAGGTGGGAACTGGGCCTGCCTGGCTCTGTCCTCCCTTCTGCCCGACCCTGCAGATGCTTTCGAAGTCTAATACAGAAAAGGGCCTCACCAAAAGCTTAAATGTAAATGAACCAAGCTAAGGACACTGATATACACAGAATTTCTTTCTACATCGTTATTAGGTTATTAGTTAAAAACTGGTGACTATTTAACTTTTACTTGAAGTTTATTGTTCAAGCTAACACCATTGTTTTTCAACATCCCTGTCTCGGGTTGGTGCTACCTGCCAATGAGCACCTGGGTGTGTTTCTGTCTAGAGACCACTGGGTGCTCACCAGACCCCACAGGAAGACGGCTCCCAGGCGTGTGGCTTTGAGTAATTTTGATTTCATCGCCAGGCCTCCAAGTGTGTCCTGAGTAACATGGGGGTGAAAATCTTCATTGGGCCTCTCTTCCAGGGCTACTGTCGGGACCAAATCGGGTGGGGGCATGGAAGAGCTTTGCAAGGCGTGGGGTTATGGGAAGTGAGACTAGGAACCCCACCGCGGGCATCTGACCCGGTGGCGTGCTCCACCACTGCCAACCACGGTACTACAAAGGGCACAGACTCAGAACTAGGAACCCGAATTCCAACCAGGCTTCAGCCCAGCAAGCTGCTTCCCCTCTGCACTGGTTTCTGCTGGGGATGATGATGACAACACCCTGAGTCCCACAGGACCACCTCCCAGATCAAAGACCCACATGCCTCTCTTGGCGCCTGGCAGGGCAGCCCCTCCTGTGGCCCAGGACTCTGCCAAGCTTCAGGTCGCGGGTGGATAATGCGCGTGTCAGTGTGTGCTGGAGGAGGGGAAGGGTGGTGGATTAATTTTAAAATTTAACTTGCTTTCCTTTTTGCCACAGGGAAAAGGAGTGGGAACAGGTTTCTAAAAATAGCCTGGCCTGTCAAAACTGTTAACTATCAGGCAGGGCAAGGATGGTGGCTGCTGGGGAGGGAGAGCAGGAGCTGCGGAGGATCCCAGCCTGGCCCTTCCTGGTGCCGGCACCACCCAGGCACAGCCAGCCAGCAGGCGGCCCATGGTCCTGGGGCATGGCAGCTGCTTAGGCAGTGCCAGCAGACCCTGGCACAGAGGTCCATGGCCACTCCACAACAGCCCGTGAAGAATGGTACCCACACCCATCCCCATGTGAGACGCTGGCCCTGGGCACATGCTTTGTTCTCCCATCTCCTTCCTGATGGCCACGCAGAGTCGAGTTACCATCACGCCTGCCTTCGTGGGCACAGGTTGAGCACAAGGTCCCCAGCCCTCCCTTGACACAAAGTCAACTCACTGTGAGCCACAAATCACACAACACCCTGGGCCACCTGCCTTCACAAGAGGTGGGGGGCTTTCAAAAACAAAGCAAGATACTGGGGGCCGGCACAGGGGCCCTGTTGCCAACGTTCTGCAGGTCAGACCCAACCGTTTTAAAATAAAAGCCCACGTGAGGAGCATTTTGTTTTGAAAAAACCAAAAACAAAACACTGAATTCTTTCTGAGAAACAGTCTATCCATGAAGATGCAAACAAATTATGGGAGACTAAGAACACGTTACAGCTAAAATCAGCATGCATGCTCATCTAAACATCAGAAATTATCCAAAATGGACCAGAAATGTCAGTCTGGAACTCTTGTGTGGGAAAGTGCTCCATTCACTTTGGCACTTGCTCACACTCATCTGCTGCAGCCCACAGCCTGCCCGGCGGGCAGGAGACCCACGCCTGCCTCGGAAGCACGGCCTGCCTGGCGGGTGGGAGACCTATGTCTGCCTTGGAAGCACACAGCCAGGTGTCCAGGGTCCCGGGCCTGCACCAAGCTCTGGTGCTGCCTTGAGGGGAGCTGCATGGTTGGGTTGTGAGATGGAAACTGAGGATCCCACGGTCTTCCCTGCCCACTCCCCAGGCCTTCTGGGAGCCACAGGGACGTGGCCCAAGGGTGTGCATGCTGCCCCTGGTGTGTGGCTGTGTTTGGCTATCACAGCAGCCTCTCCTGACCCATCTTCACATGCCTGTTTAGATGTGGCCTCATCACCCCCAGGATATTTACATTTCAGACCTACTGAACCATACTTTAACACAGGAAGTGGCAAGTGCCTCTTTGAGAACTTCCTATAGGCCCAGCATTTTGGGGCCATCTGTTCGTGTAAACTGGCACCCCACCTGTGTGGTCAACAGTGCTGGGGGGACACCCAGACCTCCCTCTTCCGACCCTCCATGTGCTCCTGGCTCTTTGCTCCCGAGTGCCCTGTGCTGGGATGAAGGGTAAATATACCTGTGACCCCGGAGGCCTGTGTGGGTCCCAGGGGAAGGCCAGCTGGGAGGGCGGTGGTTAAGAAAACCAAGAGAATCATGTGATCGAGGGAGGACCGAATGGCAGCCGGACTGAGCAGAGACCTCGACGCCGGGACCCACACATCCCTTCTGTAGGCCAGCCTCAGTGGAGTGTTTGAAGGTGGGGCTCTGATGAAGGCGGGCCCTGCCAGCAGCCTTCTCGGGCTCCCATCCCTGCGCGTCCCTCCCGACCCAGGGGAAGGACAATTGGTGTGGATCATCCTTCTCGGTAATGGGGTTATTCGGGGCCTGGCCGGGCTGGGGAACATGACGCCGTGTCGCTGCTGAGCGGGAACAGCAGGTGTCTGTCGATGCATCTGCGGAAAATGCTCCCAGCACAATCTCTACATCAGGACACACACACGGGCAAGGACACTGGGAAATTGAATCTTATTACTAATTAATGGCTTTAATGCCTATGATTAGGCCTCAAAAACAGCCTATTTTCTGAAAGATAAGTTTAGCCCTGTTTGAACAGGAACTCAAGTGCTCTGCTGCCTCTGACGCAGAGAGCCCAGCTCCACTAATCACATTCAGAAGTTCCGAGCCCACCACCTAGAGTTTCAGAAACTGCGCTGAGAATGAAAGAGACTGGGGGACGCTTCGTTCTTCAGCAAGAGATGCCACGGTGGGGGGGTGACAAGCGTGGTGTGTGGGGTTCAGAGACCAAAGCTGGTGCTCACGGGGAAGGCAGGCCGCCATCTCTGCCCTGACAGGCAGGCTCCGGGCACTGCCCACAATCCGAGGGTGGGGGTTCTCACCGGGGTGGTCCTGCCCCCGGGGAGACACGTGGCGAAGCCTGGAGACATTGCTGGTGATCACATCTGGGGGAGTGGGTGCTACCGGCATCCAGTGGGTAGAGAGCACGGACGCTGCTGCACGTGTAACAATGCACAGGACAGCCCCACGGCACAGGACGATGGGCCCCAAATGTCCATCTGTCCAGGTGGAGAGTGGATATGGTTGGATGTTTGTCTCCACCAAATCTCATGTTGAAATCCAATCCCCAATCTCCAGTCCAGCACTGGAGGTGGGGCCTGGTGGAAGGTGAGTCGATGTCGGGGTGGATTTCTCATAAACGGTTAGCACCAGCGCCTTGGTGCTGTCCTTGCGACAGTGAGTGATTTCTCACGAGGTCTGATCGTTTAGGAGAGTGTGGCACTGTCTCCTCCCTCTCCATTGCTCCTGTTCTGCCTTCTGCCATGAGTCAAAGCTCCCTGAGGCCTCCCCAGAAGCCAAGCAGATACTGCCATGCTTCCTGGACAGCCTGCAGAACCACGAACCAATTCACCCTCCTTTCTTTATAAACCACACAGCCTCAAGTATTCCTCGACAGCAATGAAGGAAGGCACGGGGCTCCCAGGGGAGTGCACAAGCCACGCTGGTGAGAACAGGGTCGCAGATCCTCAGGGACGTTCCCTGTCACA
This sequence comes from Rhinopithecus bieti, assembly GCF_001698545.2. Lineage (NCBI taxonomy): Eukaryota > Metazoa > Chordata > Mammalia > Primates > Cercopithecidae > Rhinopithecus > Rhinopithecus bieti. Next base: position 201,349 of record NW_016811810.1, read on the forward strand.
CTGCCAGCTGGCCAGCTTTAGGCAACTGCAGCAGTCCACTCACACTCGCGCTCTCACTCTCACATGCGGACTCACACACACAGGCGCCCGTCTCCCCTGCACAGACTCACACAGGCGCCCGTCTCCCCTGCACAGACTCACACAGGCGCCTGTCTCTCCTGCACAGACTCACACACACACTCACACAGGTGTCTGTCTCCCCTGCACACACACACAGACTCACACAGGCGCCCGTCCCCCCTGCACACTCACACACACACACAGATGTCTGTCTCCCCTGCACACACACATAACAACACACTCACACAGGCGGCCGTCTCCCCTGCCCAACTCACACACATCACACAGTGCCCGCCCGTCTCCCTTGCACCAGGGCAAGGCGCCCTGCTCGCTCTGGCGGGGCCACCTTCCAACCCAGATGTTGTATTGCGATTGGCACTACAGCCAAGCCAGGGGGAAGACATGGTGCGTCACTAAGCCAGCTCAGCGGGCAGCCCTGGCCTCTGCCCTCACCCAGCGGGTGTGTTGCTGGCACATTAGAAACCCCAGTTGGCCTTAACACAACAGGACAAGGGACAGCTGCACAGCGCAACTCCTTGCATCTGCAACCCAGGACTCAGCACTGCTGTCACTCCTCTGCAGCACGGGTGGGGTGGGGGTGTGGAAGGAGCCCCTCGACAAGGATTCCACCATCACTGCGTGGCCAGGCTCCCAGGAGCTACTTGTCCATACTCCAGCTTTCAGCACACATGTCACCTCCCACAGGGAACCCTCCCTGATTTCCCCCACATAAAACAGAGGCCTGGCACCTATCTTTTTTTCTCTCCGTCAAAATTCGCCCTATGCTAGACTCCAGGCTTGTGCTGGTACGGAGGCTCCAGGGGTAGACAGCACAGTCCCCCATTCCTGTCTGCTGGGGAGACAGACACTCAGACAGCAGGTTTAGTCTTACTTGAGGTCCTGAGATGGGGGGTGGCCGGGGGAGCAGGGGGACCTCCCCATCTCAGAAGAGCTTCTGGAGGATATGCCTGAGTGGCATGCTGAGGGTGGAAAGAATTACCCAGATGGCAGCAGGCAGGAGAGGCCTAGAGGCAGAGAGAACAGTGTGAGCAGAGGCCACAGAGCACAGTCTGTGTGTGCTGCACGCGTGTGCACGTGGGCCTGGCATGATATGTTGCGGGGCGCTTATGAACACAGATGCACTTGGGAGACAAATACCCCACTGTTCCCACTGAATGGAGCAGCAACCTGGGGGCAGACGCCTGGATGTGGGGCTGATGGGGTGGGCCGGGGCCAGGCTGGGGAGTCAAGGCCACCAGTCTAGGAGCCCTGCTTCCCTGTGTCTGAAAACTCCAACCCAACACCTGAAGACCAGTCCTGGGTGTCTGCACTGCATAAAGGAGGAAGCAGGAGCTCCGGAGCTGCAGGCCTGGGACCCCTACAGCGCATCGCAGAGTTGGACCCACGGCCATCGAGGGATGGGCTCAGCCTGCACCCCACCTAGGGCAATAGTGCTGCTATCTAGTCAGACTTTACATCCTATTCGTGCAGGGACGAGAACCAACAGCAGTTGGAAAAAACATTCACAGGGAAGCAAGAGGAACACAGGGTCTCCATGGGCCATCCTCTGTCAAGGGACGGAGCTGGCAGGTGGCAGGGACCGCTCCACAGAGCAGCTCCTGGCATCTCGGGGCCCACAGGACTAGCTTGCTGCCTGGACAGAGTGATCCACTGGGTCTGGCGTTGCACTGAGATGCACACCCAGCAAGCAGTCCAAGGTGGCCCAGCTGCCAGGGAGGAATGCTGTGCTCACATCCAGCCTCTGCCACTGACTAAGCTACGTGCACTGGGCAAGATGCTTCATCTCTCGGAGCCTGCATTTCTTCTTGGAGTCACTACCAGGACTAAACCGGGGGACTCGGCTGCCCCCTCCTCTGCAGCCTTCTCTTCTAGGACCCCCCGTACCAACCAGACTCCTTTCCCTGTGTGTTCCACCCATGCCCAGCGCCCGCCCTGACTGTGCCCGCTCCAGCTCATGGGTGTGCCCTGCACTACTTGGTGCCAGTCTTTGCAGGAGACTGCAGGTCTGTCACCCATCCGGGGACTCCTGTTCAGCCCACAGGGCTCCACTCCAGCAGCATTTCTTCAAGGAAACCTTATCCAACCTTCACAGGCTCCTGCCCGCCGCCTGCCGCCTGGCCCCTGGGAGCCCACTGTGCCTTGTGCTGACCTGGGGCCTGGACTGTTACTGACAGTCACCTTTTTGTGCCAACATGGCCCGAGAGTGCCGAAGACTGGATAGAGACTTAGTCATGTCTGCACCCTAGTGCAGAGCGCAGGAGCCTCAGCTGAAGGAGACACAGCTCTCCGGAGGGCTGAAGTCGCTGGGGGTGGCCTGGGGTCAGAGGCTGTGCCTGTTTAGAGAGGTGGTACGGTACACCGTGGGTGGTACACAAGTCAGCCCACAGAGTCCCAGATCAACATCCGGCTTGAGCAGCTCCAGACAGTGGAAAAAGAGCAGTTCACTCGCTAACCTGAGTCGGAATGAAGGAGGGGGTGATACTTGGAATAAAATGGAAAGTCTCTCCCAGGGCCGCAGGGCCACGTGCCCTCCTCTACTGTCATCCCTACACCCTCGAGCTCCCAGCTCCACCCCACTGGCTACGGCACCTCCCGATTCGGCCTCTGCACGCTCGGAACTTCAGACACAGGCCCCTCCCCGTTGCCCCTGCAGGTCTCTTGGGAGAGGCCTCCCCTGCTGACCCCCTCCCTGCCCCCACCACTCCTGTCCCCCACCCTGCTCTGCTGGCTCTGAGTGCAGCTGGACAGACCCCACCCATGTGGCTCATGCCTGCCCTGCGCCACCTGCCCCAGGAACTCCCAAGAGCAGAGGCCTGGCTCCCACTGTGGTCCCAACACCAGGAATCCTGCCTGGCTCTGTGACCTTGGTGGTCCCCTAACGATGTGCCATGGGGTCAAACAGGGCCTCCTCTCCTCCTCACAAGCTGCCCGCACTTGTCCTCTAGCTGAACCTCGGGCACTCGCCTGCAGACATCTCAAACTATCACCCCATCTCAGGCCGTTTCCAGAGGTTGCTGTCCATAGACAGGTATGCCAGAAAAAGGGGAGTCCAAGGACAAACGGAGGCATTCTCGCTTACCAAAGGGAACCAGTTTTGTTAGGCAGGGACTCCTGGGAGTCTCAGTGGAGCTGAGGTGCTGGCATTTCCAGGACAGACGCTGGGCCCACTTCAGGGACACACTTAGGGAAACCCAGGTGTGAACCCTGCCCAGCAACTGTGTGTTCCCCCAGGGCAGGGCCATGACCTGGCCGTCCTCTTGGCTCCTGTTCCTGGCACTCCCTCTCCAGAAGCACTGGTGGGGACCCCGTGCTTCTGCCTGGGGGTTCTTGGTGCCTGAGGCTGTACCAGTCCCTGCCATCCTCAGAGGGGCTGGCGAGGACAAGTGCTCAGTAAAGACAGCAATCCAGCCACACAACCCAGCCTGTGGGAGTCGCCTACCATTCTGCATAAGCAGCAGTGGACGGCCCAGAAGTCACTGGACTTTTAAGGCCGTTCACACGGCAGAGGCTGTGCCATCCTGAGTCACCTGACATCAGGTCCATAGCCCAACACAGATCCAGCTCCTTTCCTAAACCTGGGGTGAGGAGAGCACAGGGAATATAAGAACTAGCATTTATTAAGCACTTACTATGTGCCAGGTATTTCTCATCCCTTAGCTTGCTTAGACCTCTCAACTCCCCAGGAAAAAATAACTTATCAGGGTCTTGAAGGGAGACTGAAGACAATGGGCAGGCACAAAAATTGATTTCACCGCCAGCCCAGGTCCCCCACAGGCCCTGCTGGGAGGGCCTGGGGCCCAGGTGCCCTGGCTCCAGCACAGAGCCTGTTCTTCTCTGCAAGGTTTGCATCGTGCCCACGGCCCCATTTATCAGACAGTTATGGTGAGAGGAAGGGCACTGCCGAGAAGTCAGGAGAGCCAGGCAGCCATCCTGTGTTTGCAGTTAATTCCCCATGGGCCCTTCGGGAAGATGCCACACTTCTCCTGGACGCAGAGATCTTAAAACCCTGCCTATGAGATGAGGAGTCGGACCAGATGATCCCCAGGGACCCTTCCACTACTAGCAGCCTGTTTGCGTGATTCAAACGCAGCTTTTCCCTCGAGCCACACATGGCTTAATTGCTAGGCAATGCAGCTGATAGGATCTGTAATCAAAGCTGGGCAGGGAGGGGGTGGGGGCGGCGGGGAGAAGTGAAGTCATCAGTAAGTGGACACTTTGATGAGTACTTACAGTCATCATTTGGCATCTGAAAGCATCCTTTTCAATTATCTGAAAGATAATCCACAAACTAACCTGAAACCCAGAGTACACAATTAAAGTGTTGGGAAACAATCGGATGTCATGATGCTCTCCTGGGCCAGTGAGCGTGAGGGGTGGGAGGCGGACCTCTGGGACAGAAAATCAGCTGCGCACAAGCCAATTACCACCCTGAGATGGATCCTCAAAATGGCACAGGGAGGGAACTGGATGCCAGTGTGTGAATGCACAGGGTCATCAGCCCATGGTGAATGCTCACTGAACAAACACAACACGGGAGAAGGTGGCCAGACTCAAATTGCTGTCTTTCAGAATCTCGCACCCTTGGTAAGAGCATGAAATGGGGGAGGGGGAGGAGGAGGAGATGATTTTGCTCAAGAGGCTTCCCTTTGGTGCTATTCACAAAACTCAGTGCATTTAAGCAGAGCCCTGCTCCGCCCCATCTGAGGGCCTGGGCAGGTCACTCGGTGATACTGGGCTCACCAGCAAAGGGGGAGGAGCTGACCTCACTTTACCTGGTAGGTGGTTGGTTCCCGCCCAGAGACCCTGATCCAGTGATGCATCAGACACCTCCCCATCCCCAGCAGGCAGCAACCACTCCTTGAATGCATGTGTCTATGGATTTGTCAATTCTGGACATTTCAAATAAATGGAATCATACACTAAGTGGCCTGCTGTGCCTGGCATTTTTCATTTAGTATCATGCTTTCAAGGTTCATCCATGTTATAGCATGTGTCAGCATTTCATTCCTTTTCAGAGCTGAATAATCTTCCATGTTATGGCTATGCCACATTTTGTTTATCCATTCAGCAGCTGATGAGCATTTGTGTTATTTTCACTTGTTGGTTATTATGAACAATGGTGCTATGAAGGTTTGTGTACAAGTTTTTGTGTGAACATATATTCTCCTGGGTATACATCCAGAAGTAGAAGTTCTGGGTCATATGGTCACTTTAACTTTGTAAGGAAGACAGCTAGACTGTCTTCCAAAGTGGCTGCACTATTACATTCCCACCAGCAGTGGGAGGGTTCCAGCGTCTCCACATCCTCATCAACACTTGTTACTGTCTTTTTTATTCTAGCCATCCTGGCTGGTGAGAAGCAGCATCTCATTGTGGTTTTGATTTGCGTTTCCCAAATGACTAATGAATGATGCTTGGCATCTTTTTGTGGCTGCTTGGCCATTATATTTCTCTTTGAAAAAATGTCTATTCAAGTCCTTACCCATTTTTAAGTTGGGTTATTTGTCTCTTTTACTGTTGAGTTGAAAGAGGTCTTCACATATTCTGGATACCAGTCCCTTATCAGATATATACTTGGCAAATATTTTCTTCCATCCAATGTGTTGTCTTTTCACTCTCTTGGTGGTGTTCTTAGAAACACACGTTTTTTGGCCGGGCACGGTGGCTCAAGCCTGTAATCCCAGCACTTTGGGAGGCCGAGACGGGCAGATCACAAAGTCAGGAGATCGAGACCATCCTGGCTAACCTGGTGAAACCCCGTCTCTACTAAAAAAAAAAAAAATACAAAAAACTAGCCGGGCGAGGTGGCGAGCGCCTCTAGTCCCAGCTACTTGGGAGGCTGAGGCAGGAGAATGGCGTGAACCCGAAAGGCGGAGCTTATAGTGAGCTGAGATCCGGCCACTGCACTCCAGTTTGGGCGACAGAGGGAGACTCCGTCTCAAAAAACAAAACAAAACAAAAAAAAGAAACACACGTTTTTAATTTTGATGAAGTCCAATTTATTAATTATTATTTTTTGAGATGGAGTCTTGGTCTGTCACCCAGGCTGGAGTGCAGTGGTGTGAACTCGGCTCACTGCAACTTCCGCCTCCTGGGTTCAAGCAATTCTTCTGCCTCAGCCTCCCGAGTAGCTGGGATTACAGGCACCCGCCACCATGTCCGGTGAATTTTTGTATTTTTAGTAGAGATGAGGTTTCATCATGTTGGCCAGGCTAGTCTCGAACTCCTGACCTCAGGTGATTGGCCTACCTAAGCCTCCCAAAGTGCTGGGATTACTGCCATGAGCCACAGCACCTGGCCTTATTTATTTATTTATTTATTTATTTATTTATTTATTTATTTATTTCCGCTTGTACTTCTTGTGCCCTACCTAGGAAACCACCACAAAATCCAAGGCCATGGAAGAATTCTGTGTTTTCTCCGAAGAGTTTTATAGTTTTAGCTGTCATAGTTAGATATTTGATCAACTTCATTTTTTTTCCATAAGGATCTCTGGTTGTTCAAGCACCATTTGTTGAAAATCCGATTCTTTCTCTAGTGAACTGTTTGGCAGCCTTGTTGAAAACTGCTTGGCCGTAAATGCAAGGGTTGGTTTCTGGACACTCAGTTTCAGTCTGTTGATCTGTACGTCCATCCTTATGCCAGCACCACGTTGTCTTGATTACTGCAGCTTTGTAGTAACTTTTGAAATTGGGAACTATGAGTTGTCCAACTTCGTTCTTCTTTTTCAAGATTATTTTTGCTATTCTGAGTTCCTTGAATTTCCATATGAATTTTAGGATCAGCAGCTTGTCACTTTCTACCAAGAAGCCAGCTGGGATTTTGACAGAGATTGTGTTGAATCTGTGGATCAATTTGAGGAGTGTTGCCATCTTAACAAAATTAAGTCTTCCAATCCATGAACACAGGGTGTCTATTTATTTGGGTATTTTAAAATGTCTTTAATTTCTATTAACAATGTTTTGTAATTTTCAGTGTACATGCTATGCTCTTTTTGTGTTAAATGTACTCTTAAGTATTTTATTCTTTTCTGCTGCTATTGTAGATGGAAGTTTCTCAATATCATGTTTGGATTGTTCACTGCTGGTGTATATAAACACAATTGATTTTTGTATACCAATCCTGCATGGCAATAGAGACTTTTAAACAGAGCTGTGATTCAGAAATACTACTTTAGCACTCTAAAGAGAAGATTCTGGAGACACTAGAGACACTGAAATCAGAAGGGGGTTGATGTGTATGTAACCCAGGATGAGAAGACAGGGACCTGAGCAATGGCTGGGATTGCTCCAGAGACAGGAGTGGTGGGGAGGTCTGGCCAGGGTGTGGCCCAAGGTGTGGCTTTCTCAGGATCTGTGCTTTGAAAGAGGTCAGTCCTGTCAAGGGCGTAATTAAATACGCTCCCCTGGGGAAGAGCTGGTATGCCATTGGTTCTCTTCTGAAGCTCAGGGTCCTGACCAACACTTCCCTGAGTTTATCTGGGAACACATAACCAGATCTGAGAAATACTCTTGCATCAGTTCCTACTATAACAAATTACCGCAAACTTAGGGGCTTAAAACTACAGAAACGTATTCCCTTACAGTTCTGGAGGCCAGAAGTCTGAAATCAGGACCACTGGGCTGAGTCAAGGTGTCAGCGGGGCTGTACTTTTTCTGGTGGAGATTCTGTTCCCTGTTTTCTCCAGCTTTTGGGGGCCACTGGAATTCCTTGGTTTGTAACCACATCACTCTAATCGCAGCCTCCTCCTCTGCTGTGGGTAAAATCTCCCATCTCCCTCTTAGAAAAATGCATGTGATGATGGTGTTTAGAGCCTGGGATGGTTTGGATTTGTGTCCCCGCTCAAATCTCATGTTGAGTTGTAATCCCTAATGCTGGAGTTGGGGCCTGGTGGGAGGTAATAGGATCCTGGGGGTGGATCTTCCCTTTTGGTACCATTCTCATGATAGTTAAGAACCTATCTTTTTTTTTTTCTATAGCAGTGTGAGAATGGACTAATACATAGCCCACCCACATAATCCAGGATAATCTACCCATCTCAAATTCCTTGATTGCATCTGCAAAGATCCACCCCAACCTTTTATGCACTATAAGGTAATATTCACACCATCCAGAGATGAGGACATGCATATCTCCTGGAGGGCCATTTTTCCACTGACCACACTGCTCCTTGTGCAGATGAGGATAACTCTGTAGACACACAGCATCCCCAAAACCACATCCATGGAGGGGCCGGCCCTTACCCTCCCTGAATCCCCTACTGAAGCCATCAGTCCACTGCTGGCTCCCACGAGGGTCTGTTTCCTCAGACTGCATTTGCTATCCAGTCTCACTGTTCCGTCAGACCCTGGATCTCCAATTCTGTATCACCCCCATAAAAACTCCATGCTGCCTACAACTGTCCACACTCAGTCCGTGGGCAAGGAGCACGGAAGAGTTCCCATGAGCTCTTAGAGCAGTAGCAGGAAGAATGTCCTACCCCGGCCTGGCAGGGGAAGGAGCGGGGCCAGAAAGCCTTGGGAAAGGCCCTGCAGTCCCATGGGCTGGGGGCTCGTCCCCCTTTTCAGAGCCCCACACTGTGCCATGCATGGGGCCACTGAGACAAATACAACAGAACTGCTGTCCTCAAGGGCTTCTCAGGCCGATGGGGAAAGACAGGCAAGGAAACTGATCACTACCTCCAGAGAGGGAAGTGAAACAGACCACTATCCTCCAGAGAGGGAAGAGACACGGGGCTCAGAGGGCAGCAGCTGAGACAGACACAGAGATGGACAAAGGGCAGGACTAGCTCCAGAGGCAGTCAGATTCCACAGACACGTGGAAGGCACAGCAAACAGATGCCACAAGACACCCACATGTGCTAGCACCTGGCCATGTGCCAAAAGATGGAGCAGGCATGGTGCTGGATGGGCCAGAGTGCACTCCTGCCGCTGGGGCGCTTTTGGCTGAGGTCCCCAGCCCGCTGCGCTGTGTGGTGCTGTGAGACCTGTCACCTGTGCCATGCTGACTACACAAGTGGTAGCCACCTATGCCAGGGCAGCATTCTGTGGCTGGCCAAGGCCTAAGAAGCAGTCAGGCCCAAGAACTCAGCCAACAGGGCCAGGGATGTGGGTGACCAGAGCTGCTGTCCTGGGAGCATGTGTCCCAGAGACTGAGTGAGACTGAGCTGTTGGAAGAGGATACACGTGTCCACGCCAAGGGGCCAAGAGCAGGGTTTCTGGTGGGTCCGTGCAGAGGTAGGAAGGCAATTCGCTTTCTGGGTCCCCTGTTCCAAAGCTGAGGGGCAGCGCAATGTGCAGCTCCCAGAAAGAGAAGGTGCCCCTCCCAGGAAGGAACTGACAGCTGTTCCTGAGGCGGCCACTACCACTGCCCCAGAAGGCAGGTTTTTCATCTGTGTGGCAAACGGCACTCCAAGACATTCAGTCGCTGGCTCGAGGTCCCAGAGCTGGTCCATGGCAAGGCAGGGACTGGAGCCCAGGAGAGCCGTCTGAAACCATACTCTTCCCTCCCTCCGGTATCTTCCTGCCCTCCAGTATCTTCCCGCCCTCCGGTCTCTTCCCTCCCTCTGGTCTCTTCCCTCCCTCCAGCAGCTGTCCATTGATGGAATGGGTGTTTGCACAGGGACAAGTGTGAGGTGCCAGAGGAATGAGGGTGGGGACAGACCACTTAATGCCTTCCTCTTCCTGGAGCTTCCTGGGGAGACTTGGCTGGTGGCCTCCCTGCTTAGATGCATCCTCCTGAAGGTGACAGTCCATGCCTCCTGCTCACATTGGGCCACATACCCCAGCATCGCAGCCCGGACACCTCCTGAGCCAGAGTGCTCGCCAGGAGCAAAGCCACAGGCATCAGGGCTTACAAGTGAGTGGTGAGTGGTTGTGGCAGGAATCTGGGCGGGGGGAGCCCATGCCTATGGAGAGGGGCACATGGCCCCCAAGGAGGCACAGTGGCTGGAGCTCCTGCCCTGTCCCCCTTCCCTTGGTGTGTCCACTGTTATGTGAGTGAAGCAGAGGCGGTGAAAATGCCAGGAGCTGTAACCTGTAACAAGGGGATGGGAAAGTGGGGGGTGGGGTACAGTTATCAACCAGGATTCCTGTTCCAGTCAGGAGGCACTGTGACTTTTCGAGTTCTGGGTTTGAACTGCACAGTCATAGACGGGACCTGCCAGGAATCCGCACGAACTTCTGTGTCAGTTATGCTGTGTTACCTCCTTTCTTCAAATCTGTTCTTTATCCTGAAACCTCTTAGTGCCAATTAGCTAAAAAATGGGATTTGCTGAGCATGCAGAGCCTGAAGCAGTGGTCTGCCCGTCAACAATCAGCACCTCTCAGTAACCTCCTAATCCAGGATTGGGTCTGCAGAATCTGCCAGGGAGTCCCTGAGGCCTGTGGACATGGTTCCTGCACCTCTCCTGGGGCTCCAGAAGATCTTCCCCACCCAGATCTCTTAGCAGAGCCCACTCAAGGTGCTGTGTCCCCCAGGAATCAGCTGGAGCTTGACTGTCTGGTTCTGGGCTTCTTCCTTTAGCCCACTCCTCTTCCCTCCTCTCCACTCGCTGTTGTCCCATGCAACCCAGTACAGAACGGCACGGGTCAGCTGAGCACACCCTCTGTGGCAGGTGGGGAACCAGCAGGGTGGAGAATCTGGCCCTGCACAAATGCACTTGGAGTGAAGACTGCCCACCTGACCACGGGGCAGGAGAGACCAGCGAGAAGATGAGGGCACGGGTTCCTGCTCACACCTCCGCTTTGCTGGCCCCCAGGGGACTGGCTTTTCACAAGGGGTGGAGGGGAGACAAGGAGAGGAGCTGCATTTGGGAGAAAGGGGTCCCTCAGTGATCTGAGATCCTGGCTCTGGGAGGGGTCCCTGGGGCAGTGGAGGAGAAGTGCAGTGAGAGGAGTGGGCTTCCCACCCTGGCTCTCAGCACCACCCAGTGAGGACTCAGGCATCCCATGGCCCTCTGACTCAGTTCCTTCAACTTTGAAATGAAGTTGGTACTAAACAGTTCACAGGATCGCTGTGAGGATGAAATATCATAGTGATCGCAAGCTTTCAAATCCTGCAAGGTGCTTACATTAGTCCAGGAGTGCAAAGTTGAGTAATACTCTCTTTAACGCAAGAGATCAACTAGTATTCATTGCTGACGATGATGGGAATGCTTTCGATGTGGAACATTCTGTTCGGAAAAAAAGACCATCAGTGCCTCTAGGCTCTGATTTGAGAATTGGAGCTTCGCAGTGCAGGCATCACCAGGGTGTGGAGTGTGAAGTGTGTGCATCCATGTGTGACTGTGTATGTGAAGGTATGTGTCTGTGTGCTGTCGTGTGAGTGCGCTGTGTGCCTGTTGTGTATGTCAGTGTGTGTTGTGTGTGCATCCCTGTGTGAATGTGGATGTATGTGAAGCTGTGTGTGCCGTCGTGAGTGCGCTGTGTGCGTGTTGTGTATGTGTGTGTGCATCCATGTGTGACTGTGTATGTGAAGGTGTGTGTCTGTGTGCTGTTGAGCACGTGTGTGTCATAGGCTCTCATCAGGCTCACAGCCTCTCAGGAAGGCAAAGTCCGGCGGAAACTCTAGAGCGGCGAGTCCTGCAGCCTGCCCTGCCCTCCAGTCCCGTGGGCAGAAACTGACTCTGCCACTGCCTAAGAGAAGGGATACAGGTGCTCGTGCCTCTGCTGCACCACACACAGTACCAGGGGACACAGCCACCTCACGCGGGAGCCCACCCTCTGGACAGTGCAACTGCTGGGAATCCTCAGGCCCAGCACTGCTCTCTGTGCAGGCAGTGAGACCATAAGCCCACAGTTGGAGGGTNGTGCTGTGTATGTGAAGGTGTGTGTCTGTGTGCTGTTGAGCACGTGTGTGTCATAGGCTCTCATCAGGCTCACAGCCTCTCAGGAAGGCAAAGTCCGGCGGAAACTCTAGAGCGGCGAGTCCTGCAGCCTGCCCTGCCCTCCAGTCCCGTGGGCAGAAACTGACTCTGCCACTGCCTAAGAGAAGGGATACAGGTGCTCGTGCCTCTGCTGCACCACACACAGTACCAGGGGACACAGCCACCTCACGCGGGAGCCCACCCTCTGGACAGTGCAACTGCTGGGAATCCTCAGGCCCAGCACTGCTCTCTGTGCAGGCAGTGAGACCATAAGCCCACAGTTGGAGGGTGTGCACACACAGACCCCAAACACAGCTGGACGCCGACACCTCATGTCTCATGTTCTGCCTATCACCTGTACATATCAGCGCATCAACAAATGTTCATTTCCTTCCCAGTTTACTGGCAGAAGGTTTTCCAGAGAACTTCAAACCCATTTTTCTCAAAGGCGATATGTGACTGTTCCCCAGAGTCACTGGAAGGCAGGGCTATTTCTTGAGATGGATGCATCACGCTGTCTAGTTTCTTTTCTCAGAATCTGCTGCTCCACTTTACCACTTCCCCAGGAGGACCGGGCTGTGGCTGGGATTTTTATTTCAGTCACTTTGGCAGCAGTCTGAAATAAATGACGTCCAAATGTGTCATTTGAACTTTCAATGGAGTTTACCATAGATGAAGAAAGGTGCTCCCCAATCACCTTTCTCCAATGAATCCCTCGAGTCTGCAAACAACACAACAACAACTGCTCTCACCAGCACCACCACCACTACCCATCGCCGCCACCACCCACCACCACCACCCACCACCACCACCGCCATCCATCGCCACCACCACGCACTACCGCCACCAAGCACCGCTGCTGCCAACCACCACCACCACCACCACTGCCACCATCCATCGCCACCACCACACACCACCGCCACCAAGCACTGCTGCCGCCAACCACCACCACCACCACCACCACCAAGCACCACCAAGCACTACTGCCACCACCCACCACCACCACCAAGCACCACCGCCACCACCCACCACTGAGGCAGCCACCACCCACCACTGAGGCAGCTCTCTCCCCACAGCCTCTTCCGTGCAGTGCTTCAGACACATTACCGAATCCTCATGAGGTCCCCTGCATGGGGAGGAGTATAAAATTCAACCAAGCAAAGGTCCCCACCAGCCACCATGGTGGAAGCAGCAAGCTGGAGTTCAGGGTCAGGTCCTCAACTGCTGCCAAAGTGACTGAAATAAAAATCCCAGCCACATTCACAGCATGTTTCATGCATGAACTCACTAAGCCCCCTCCCCTGGAGAGGGGTCCTCATGTTGGGGTTCAGGGGCATGATAGAACCCGAGGGAGGTGTCCCTTCATCATGCATCCCATTGGGGTTGCAGTGAAGGTCTGACTACAGCTCTCTCCCAGCCTCCTTCCACTGTCAGATCCACACCCAACCCTGCGGAGACCCCCTGGATGCAGAGTAGACGTTCCCCCCGTGTGTCCTTTTGGTAGTTTCCGTGGCTCTGTGGAATCAGGCGTGGCGTGGGGTGTGCCTGGGCTGCCTCCTGCCTGGAAGTCTGAAAACTCCAGGCCATGCACAGGCATCCAGAGCCCACCCAATCCAACCTCCTCCCAGTGCAGGGCCCCCACCAGGGTAGAAAGTGGGAGAACCCCATGCTCCGCAGGTGGGGGCCCGCAGACCTGGCAGCCCTGCCGTTCGTCAGCTGTGCACTTGGGGAAAGACGCTGAACATCCCGGGACCCCGGGTTCTTTGTTCTCTCATTCGCCAAGAAAATGTTTATTGAGCATCCAGTGTGGGCTTGGCACTGTGCTTGGTGCGTTCCTCTGGGAGTTGGGGCTGGCCAGGCTCCCCTACTGTCCAGGGGTGGTGAATTAATGATTTCTGAGTAGTATATAATTCGACATATAAAACCTTTCAAATGCAGAGTCCACAAGAGGAGTTATAAAAGGAGCCTGTAGCATGAGTGGGAGGGCTGGTAATTCCTGACACGTATTAAAAAGATCAACCACAGACCCAGAGAACACGGCCTCAGAGAACAGTTATTAAGTATAGACGAAAATACACAAAACCAAGAAGGAGGGCTCATAACACACTTTAAAGTACCAGAAAGCCCACTCCAGATTGGACTAAAATGCAAGCCTATAAGTGTCTCAATGTATAAAAGCCTGGTTAAGGCTAACCTGTAATCACAACGTATCCATATAATCACATAATGATGCCTTCAGAGGCAGGGGTGTGTGCGGAGCATGCTGGAGAAGGAAGACCTAAGCTCTCAGTGTAACAGTCAAGGGCTGCAAAGTGTAGCTCGAGGAGAACAGGGCGTTAATTGAGAGCTTCCTACCTGCCAAGTACCGTGCCAGGCACGAAACATAAACTCCAAGGGCTTAACTCTTACCATCATCCCACATGGCAGCTGCGGCTCCTGTTCCCAGCGAGGAAGCCAAGGCTCCCAGAGATTAAATGATCACCTACAATCAGAGGCAGCAGTGGATCTTTGCATTTTCTTTGTGTGGTCGTACAGTCTCCACCCCTTCCCATGGGGTGGGGGCCCGGCGGGAGGGGTAGATTTCCCTCCTGTGTGCAGCAGTGGTGGGATGCGGGTCCTGGCTGGTTTCCTGGCTGCGGGGAGACCTTCCCTGTCCCCTCTCTCATTGTCCTTGGAGGGCTAAAACGCAGGCACATGATCTTGGCCACCTGGATGTTTCCACTTGGGGCTCAGCGGGAATGACACAAAGGCCTCGTGAAAACAGTATGTAGCAGCTGCAGCAACAGGATTAAGAGTGGAACAGAAGTAGCCTCAGGTCCCAGAGCAGCTCCCCAAGGGTGTACCTGAACCAGACGGCGTCGGGGTGTGACCTCAGCTGGGGTCCGGCAGTAGCCGAGCCTCCTGAATCCCCATTCTGACTCTCAGTGGCTCCGTGAACTCCCTGATAGCCTTCCCAGGCACCTGCTGTTCTGCTGAAGTTGGCCAGAGTCCGCTTCTGTTGCTAGCAGCTAAGAACCCTGATTCTCAAGCAGCAGCCGCCCGATTCACACCAGGTCCTTCCCATCAAAGCTGCGCCGTTTCCCTCAGGACCCCGCTTCTCATGATGGGGAGAGCGTGCTGCACACGCACGGGGGAGAAGCTTGTAGAAGGTGAGGGGGTGTTGAGGAAAATTGTCTTTCAGCTTGACTTTGGAAAAGAGCCAGTGCTTTGATGGGCCGCAGGCCAGGAAGGCCCAAGCACTTGGCGGCCTCCAGAGAGCTGCGTGCCGATGCCCTCCAGACATCTTCAGCCAACCAAGGGCCTCAGAGGCAGGAGGAAGGCTGTCACCTAAAAATGCCCTGCACAGCCCCCACCCACTCAGAAGGACTGTGGCTTACTAGGGAAGGGACAGAAAACTTGGGAAGCCAAGGATTTCCAGCGCAGAGAGCTGGGGCTGTCTGTGGGGTGAGGAGAGACCGGAAAGCATAGCCAGAAGGTCAGGAGTCCTTTGAAGAGACGCCATTATTGCCAAGGCCATAGCAGTGCAGTTCACACCAGCCAGTTGCAGGGATCAGAGACCCAACCCCAGAATCACATTCCTCATGACCCATGCATTCAGAAGAGCCTCTAAACTCCAAGGGGCAAAGTGGACAGCTGGCAGCCCTTCCCCTGGCCAGCACAGGTGGCAGCTTTGGTAAAGCTAAGAGTGGGGAGGAACGTGAACTTGCTTTACCGATTCCTTTCCATTAATAAAACAGAGGGCCCCACACTGGGCGCTTCATAAATGTGTCCTTGCTTAACCACCAACAAAAATCCGTAAGGAAAACACGATGAACAGCGCCGGAGCTGACAGATGTCCCAACACGACCACCAGCGGAGGCACTGCAGACGAAAGTGTGCAGAGATTGAAGCGGGTGCTCACAGAAGTTGGGCGAATGGCACCAAGTAGGGGTTCTGTGTTACAGCTCCTCTCTGTTTAATGCCCGAGAAATTCTTTCTTTGACTGTGGGCACAGAGGTTAAGAGCCTCAAAGGAAAGCCACAGTGTAGAGCCCACAGGAGGAGCTCAATACAAATAAGATAAATAAAATAATATGAAAAATGAAGCTCTACTAAATGAACAAAGCACAGGCATTGGATGGGTGGGTCCCGGAGGCAGGGATGAGTTCTGGCTGTGCCTTGGATGGGCTGGACTCATAACATGGGAATTTCTCCACAGACAGGAAGGGCGCTTCACATTCAGATGTGGGGGCAGGCACAAATGGAACATGTATCCCTACAGGTGGGTATCTTGATGGCCCAAGAGGAGGGCAGGAGGCGGGAAAATCCTCACTAAAGTCACCAAGCCCACGGATCACAGAGGAGTGCAACTGGGTGCGGCCTCACCTTTTATGAACTATTATTTTTTAACATCTTTACTGAGACATACTTCACAGAGCATATAATTTACCCATTTGAAGTATACAATTCAGGCTGGGTGCAGTGGCTCACGCCTATAATCCCAGCACTTTGGGAGGCTGAGGCAGGTGGATTGCCTGAGGTCAGGAGTTCGAGACCAGCCTGACCAACATGGAGAAACCACGTCCCTACTAAAAAGTGCAAAAAAATTAGCCAGGCATGGTAGCACACACCTGTGATCCCAGCTACTCAAGGGGCTGAGGCAGAAGAATCACTTGAATCCAGGAGGTGGAGGATGCAGTGAGCCGAGATAGTGTCACTGCACTCAAGCCTGAGCAACAGAGCAAGACTCCATTTCAAAAAAATAAAGTATACAATTCAGGGTTTTTAAAATATATCATAACCATCAGCATTATTACATTTCAGAATATTTCTATCTCTCCTCAGCACTATTTAATGTCAGAATATTCCCATGTTCCCCTAAAAAGCAATGCCATACCTACTGGCAGTTATTCCCTCCCCTCCCCACCCCCTCTGACAACCACCAATCTACTTTTCCATCTCTATAGATTTACCAATTCTGGATGTATCATATAAACAGATTTGCATAATATGTGGGCTTTTGTGTCTGGCTTCTTTCACTTAGCATAATTTTAAAATATTCCCCTATGTTTTCAAGTATATTAGTACTTTGTTCCTTTTTCTGGCTGAGTAGCATTCCATTGTATAGATATACCACATTTTATCCATCAGCTGATGGATAGGTAAACAAAAACACTTAAGCTGGCTGTTTCCATGTTTTGCTATTATGACAAATGCTGCCACAAACAGGCATGTACAAGTTTTGTGTGGATGTATGTTTTCAACGCTCTTTGCCTAGGAGTGGATGTGCCTGACTCCAAACCCCTTTGTGATTTCTGACTTGCATCTGACAAAGGTTCCAACATGGATAAACACTAGAGTCTACTGATTGTAATATTTCATCATCAAAAACATCTGATTTGATAACCCTTCTAAGGACTAGGAAACAAATGCCAAATCCAGATAATCCACTTAACTTGTCCCACTTAACATGTGTCCAAAAAACAGAGAAAAAGTCACCTTGAATTGTAGAGAAGCCATTTCTGAAACTGACTTCACAGTACAGTCTTGTCCAAAGGCAGATGCAGCAGTTTGCCCTGAGTGCATCAGCAACACTGACTAAGTGGGCACGGGGAATGGGAGTGAAGCATCCTCTTCTAGGTATGCCTGAGGCTGACAGTGCTGGAGAGGGAGGAGATCGCCAACTGAGGAGTAGCAGGAAAGTTCCCAAGAGCCACCAGGCAATTTCCTGCACCAGACAGGAAGCAGGCTATGAAATCACTGAGTGTGGATGCGACAGCCGGGTATAAATCTCACTGAAGCAGGGGACCTGGGCAATCGCCTCCGACTTCAGTCTCTGTCCCACAGCAGGGCCTTTCCGTGGCCCCGGGATACAAGTCTCATTTTGCCTGCTGGCATCTGGGGTCCTCCAGAGCCTGGCCTCCTGACAGCCCAGCCCTAATCTTCCTGCTGTTCCTGCAGAAGCCCCATTCTCTCTTAAGGTGTCCCCAGATGACAGCCAGCACAGCCCTGCAGGCACCGTCCTCTCCCAGCCACAATAGCCAACCTCCACCTCAACCCCGGTAGCTGTGACTGTGCCTGCCATATAAACGGTGGCCACCACCCTGCTGAGCCACCAGGTACTCCACATGCCAGCCCCTGAGGTTGGCGAGGCATGCTCCCAAGCGGCAGGATACTGAGTGACCCCCTTCCTCCCGCCACCCTGGACCCTCTTCCCTGACTCCTGTGTGTGCTGAGAGCAGAGGTTGCTAGAGGCACATCTGGCATCTCTGCACATCTGCCTGATACTAAATCACTGGGTATCTGGAAACATACAGGTAGGGGGAGATTCTGCTCAGACGGGCAGACCTGGCACACACATTCACCCTGTTCCCTCCTGAAACCAACAGAGAGACAGAGAGTGCCAGAATAAATAAGATATGAAGCCACCAGGAAGAGGAGGCAATGACAGCTATGGAAAGAGGGCAACTAATTTTTGGAAGAAGCAAAGAGGATGGGTGAGGGGTAACTGACCTAACAGAGCAACAGAAACTAAACCCTGGGAGGCAACGCCAAGGAGACATGACTACTGCTGGAGGCAGGGAGGTGGGGGTTCACAAAGCAGGAGCAGCCGCAGGGCATGGGCAGGGACAAGCAATGAGTGCAGAGTGGCAGCTGAACAACCACGACGGATCCTGCGAGCCAGGGTCCAGCTGGAGCTGACAAAGTTTCAGGGATTTCACGAGTTGGCTGACATCGTGTAGGGAGCCTGAAACCGGACACTACAGGAGTGTTTACATCTCAGATACCAGCAAATGCTACAGACCAGGGCTCCCCATCCCCTGAGAGCTGGTTGTTAAACCTCTACCAACACACCACTCCTCCTCCAAATGGCCACAGACGAACTGGACCTCGGTCAGACGGTGCAGAAGTTCTATTCTTGGCAGGACTCGGACCAGGAAGCCTCTGGACTCAAGATTCCATGAAGGAGGGATGAAGGCAAAGTCCTGACACGAATTACGGAGAGGGGCAGCCCCCTCCTTGGATGTGGCTCCCTGAATTACAGAGTGGGACGGCCCCCTTCTTGGATGTGGCTCCCTGAACGTTGGCAGTGAGGTCCACAGCATACTCCGGGATCTCCTCTGGCCAGGCCAGAGGACAGACCAGGCCAGAGGACAGACTTGGGATAGGTGAGGGAGTCCCTAATGAACTCTGGGTGGGGCCCACCACACTTCCTGTCCATGAAGCCCACCAGTCAGCCATCCTGCCCAAGCACAGAGCCCAGCACTTCCCATCTGCTTTAGGGCCTCATAGGAACAAAGGCCAAAGAGCACAGCCATTTGAGGACAACCTTTAAAGTAAAAGAGACAAAGAGAAATAAAGGGGAAGACAAAGAGGAAGGCAGAAATAATGCAGAGAACAAACAAACTTTCAAAGAAAGCAGCAATTAATATTCTCACAGAGATAAGAAAAGGCAGTCCAACCATTACAAAAGAACAAGGTTCTATAAAAAGGAACTGAGAACAAGGAAGAGCTCTTGGAAATTAAAAATTAAATAAAAAAATTTAATACGCAGATTGGACATGAAATTGTGGACATTTTCCAGGAAGCAGTATAAGCATTCTAAGAGATAGGAAACAGCACAGAAAAGAAAATTAAAGGAGTAGCCAAGGAGGTCCAAGATCCAATAAACAGGCATTCTGGAAGAGAAAACCCAGGAACAGGGAGGTAGAATTAGTGTAAAAACCATTTTTCAAAGTCCTTGTTTTGGTGCCTGTGTTTGTTTTCACTGAAATGGCCCACTGAGGGCCTAGAACAAATGAGTTTCGAAGAACATCAGGAGGCATTATGTGAAATTACAGAACATTGGAGACTGAAGAGAAGATACTAAAGGCTTCCCAAGAGAAGCAAGCAGGTCACCTGCAAAGGACAAGGAGCTCGGAATCTGGATGGCGGGGAATTCTCAATAGGATAGAGGTGGCTCATTTTTTAAAGCCATGTATTTTTGGAAGCTCAAAGATGAGAGCAACACCTTCACAGTTCCCAGGGGAAAAGAATCTAAATCCTAAATTCTGCTGAGTGATCAATTAAATTTGAGGGAGGTTTAAGATATATTTTTTTGGACATGCAATATTTCAAAAACATTTTTTTTCTATGCACTCTTTCCTGGAAAAGCACTAGAAGATGTGCTCCAGCAAACTGAAGAAGTAAACCTATAAAGAGAAAGGCAGGGGAAGCAGAAGCAGGATCTGGCACAGACGAGAGCCCAGGGGCTTGCTAGGGATGGTGGAATGTGCCAGGACCACAGCCCTGCAGCAGGCCTGGAGGACGGCAGGCCAGATGGAAGCAAGACAGGAGAATGCTGGAGAGACATCTCCCAGAATCACACATGCACACGTGATGTAGCTGATGGGTTTGGGGGTATTGAGAGAAATTTTGTGGTTCTGATGGAAAGTCCAAGAAAAGTTAGCATCATAGAAAAATAAACAGTAAGAAAATATAATTATAATTCTAGAAAAAGCAAAAAAAAAAAAAATGTTGAAGGAAGGGAAGTATAATCATAATACATGCTTGGCTTAGCTGTGAAAAACAATCGCATTGTCACGGTCAAAATGAACAGAAGAACTGTGTGGGGATTGAACCAAGAACTGCGATCGAACTGTAGTAGACAGGTAGAGGTGAGCAGCCCACAGGTGATGTCTAACACCGAAAGATCACGCTACACCAGTGTACTCTATTTGGCATTCATTCATTCAGTCATATTTTCAAGGTAAATGCCTAAGGAAACAGCTTAGCATTTGCAGAAGTGCCTCTGAGGACTGGTGCTGGGTGATGGGGAGGGTAGGAGTGAGGACTATTGGTCTTCGTTATGTGCCTTGTGAATGAATTGGCTTTTTAAGTCACATGTATATATCACTTAAAAATAAAAAACCTTTGTAGAAAACTCATCATCAAAGGAAAATGTTAATGAGTTAAATAACAGATATTTTTAACTAGAGACTCCTATATAAATTAGTGTATTTTCTGCACCCCTAAAACACACAAACCAAGAGTAAAGCTGTTGGAATCAGGGCCTAGAATCTGAATCCTTGGAAGAGCTTTGCCTTCCAGGGGTACGGGCTATAGCTAAGGTGAACCTCAGTTTCCTCAACTACGGAATGGGGGAAGACATAAGTTACTTTACATGGGTTTGGGGAAGGTTAAAGAAACCGCATGTGTGAGGCTGGCCCGGAACGGTGCTTTGCAGACAGCTGCTAGAAGGGTCTGGAGCTGCAAGCTCCACGCCTGGCCCTGACAGCCTCCTCCGAACGGGAGTGACTGGCCTACTTCTCCACCCTCTCTCAGGCTGTCTTCTCAGCTCTTCTGCGCTCTACCAGGGAAGGGGGCTGAGGACGCAGAGGCCGGGTGCCAGCTGCTTGAGGACTGTGCTGCCAGTCTCCCTGTGTCCCCACAAGCAGGGCATGCCCCGGCAGGTAGAACATAAAGAGGTGGCGAACTGGGCCCACTCTGATGAGGTCTCATATCTGCGAGACCTAGAGTAAGTCATGTCCCCTCTTGCACCTCAGTTTCCTCCTCTTAAAATGTTATGACAAGGTAGCTGCTGTGGGGCTGGTGTGGGGACAGTGCAAGAAGGGAGGGGGAGCACCAGCTCAGACCCCTCCTGTCCCACAAGCAACACGCTGCAGTGCCTCCCAGGTCCACGGCCAGCCCCCTTCTCCCATCATGCTCCAGAGAGAAGGCGCCTTCCAGAACCACCCTCTAGAAGGATGGCAGATGCTGCAGGAATGAGACTTGGTGCTGGTCTATGAGCTGGGAAGGGCCAGGCCTACAGAGGAGGCAGCCACCAGGCCTCCCTGAGAACCATTTCTAGCACCTTGGCAGCAGCACCGGGTGGGGAGAGGCAAACAGCTCACCATGAGGCCTGAAGAGCTGACTCTGGGCCCAGCTCTGCTCAGCACTAGTTGGGGGTCCTCAGAAAGCTGGTGCCCAGGTCAGCAAGGCAGGCTTCCTGGGTTCTAATGTGTGCCAGGCCACAGAATGGGCTGCCTGGGGACACACAATGAATCAGACGTCACCCGCCCTAAGGAGCCTACAGAATCATGGGAAAGACAGGCAGGTAGCAGACAAAAACCACGTGGTGACGGCACCAGGGCAGAGGTGACAGTGACGGGGGAAAGGTGATGGTGCCAGGGCAGAAGTGACAGCATCGGGCAGAGGTGACAAGTGTCAGGGCAGAGGGCTGCAGACAGGAATGTGGTTCACAGAGGATGGACTGCTCAGCCCAGCCCGGGGGTTGGTGAGGGCGCCCCAGAAAGTTCCTGGAAAAGGTGACACCAGAATTCAGCCCAGTCCAACTGACTCAAAAGTCCCCTTTTCTCTCCCTCCATCTTCCCTCACTGCCTCTGAGCTCCCGCCTCTGAGCTCGAAGCCCGGCAAGAAGAAGAATCACGTTCCTCCGGCAGCCGCCGCAGCTGTTCAGTCCGCCCAGCATCCCTGTGCTCCGTGAAGCAGGCGGTGGGCGGCCAGGGGCAGGCTGTGATGTCAAACAGGGAGAATTATGTCTGCTGGGAGAGGCAGCAGGACAGAGATGAAGCCTCGAGCTGGGCCTGTTTCCATGCCAATGGCCTTCCCAGTGGAGACAGGGCGATGAGAAGCCAAGAACAGTCACTGTCGCTGCTCAGAACCCCTCAAGCTGTCAGGAAAGAGGGGAGAAATTGCTCAGCTTGGAGGAGCAGACTGTCTAGCAGGAGGGAGGGTTAGAAGTCCCTCAGGCAAGAGCAGGCCCAGGAAAAGGACCCTGGGGGCCCTGAGGAGGACGTTAGGCCCAGGGGAAGGACCCAGGGCCCCCAAGAATGACATTAGGCCCAGGGGAAGGACCCAGGGCCCCGAGCAGGACATTAGGCCCAGGGGAAGGACCCGGGGCCCCTGAAGAGGATATTAAAGGACAGGACAGGGAATCCAGAGTTCAGAGGCTCCTCTGGGACCGGCTTTACTTCCCTAAATTCAGATCTCACAGCTCTCCTTCCAGGTATACAGGAAGCTGAGACTCTGAAATACTAACTTTTCCAGTTATACAGCCAATAAGTAGCAGGCTAGAACCTGAATCCAGGTCTGTTTTCAAAGCTTTCCCTCCTAAACTCTGCTAGTTAGCCTCAAAAAAAAGAAAGGAAAAGAAAGGAAAAAGGAAAGCAAAGGAAGAAAAACAGTAGCTGTGAGCTCCAAGGATTGCTATCCTAAAATACTCCCAGAAGGCGCCAAAGACAGACAGAAGGTGTGGTTTCAGAATCCTGCACCCAAGGAGTTCCTATAAATCACCCAACGTGCTTGCAGAGCAGGGTCTGGAAAACGACGCTGCTAGCTCCTTGAGGACAGACATGGCCGGACACCGAGTTGATGCCAGCAGGGCCACTGATGTCGTAGGAAACTCGCATCCTCCTTACTGCCACCAGTATGTGTACAGCAGAGCAGCCAGCACCTGGGCCTGGCTCTCAGCAGGTTCCCCCAGGTCCTGCTGTGGGTCAGCTGCAATCCCAGGGTCACCTGTAAAGTCTTGCAGTGGACAGTCTGCTTTAGAACATGTGCATCCGTCAACTGAGGGGAAGGGACTGCAAAAGGAAGAGAAGAAATGCAAGAGAGCCTTCAGTCCGGGTAAGCTCCCATCACTCCCAACTCCCTGCCCATCTTCCCTGTGGCAGAAGGCGCGTGTCATCCTCTCTTATTGGAGATGAGAATGGGGGCAGGGGTAGCAAATAACTTGCTCAAGGTCACAAAGCTGACCTGAAATTCACATTCCTTCCATGTCTAAATCACCACAACTACTCAGCATTCATAACCGCTTTTTTTTTTTTGGAGACAGTCTTGCTGTGTCGCCCAGGTTGGAGTACAGTGGTGTGATCTCAGCTCACTGCAACTTCTGCCTCCTGGATTCAAGCGATTCTCCTGCCTCAGCTTCCCAAGTGGATGCGATTATAGACTTGCGTAACCATACCTGGCTGGTTAATTTTTGTATTTTTAGTAGAGACGAGATTTTACCATGTAGGCCAGGTTGGTCTCAAACTCCTGACCTCAAATGATCTGCCTGGCTTAGCCTCCCAAAGTGCTGGGATTACAGGAGTGACCACAGCGCCCGGCAAGCACTCACTAACATTCAACAGTCAATCCACAGATATTTCTGACAGGAGGGACTATACTACCTGAGGACTCGTGGTGGGAAGGCGGGGTGAGCAGTGGCTCCAGGGGTCACCAGCAGGGGAACACACACAGAGGGCAGGGAGGCTGAGTGGGCAAACACGGGTGAGTTTTGTGCTGATCACTTGACTCTTAGGAACTCACTGACTCTTCACAGACACCTTGAGACCTGATGTAGAAGCCGAGGCCCAGTGAGGTTAAGGAACCTGCATAAGGGACATGGGCAGTGAGTGACGGAGCCAGGCTGGGGACCAGGCAGGTGGATTCCCGAGCCTGGACAAAACTGGCTTAACCACTGGAGAAACTGGCAAGCTGTGTTTGGCGGGTGCTAAACACACAGTGGGTGGGAGAACTGCAGGGCACCAGGGGGCAGCCTTGGCAACCGGGGAAGCTTCTGGAAGGGACGATGTGGAGGCCTGGAAGGCCAGACTTGACAGATGAGAGGGGGTGACCAGGCAAAGCGGGGCCTGGGTGAATTGGATTTTCAGAGCGAGGTGCAGAGGAAAGGCAAGGGCAAGGGGATAGTGTGCACCTTCCAGGTGGAAAGCAGCTGGGCCAGCCAGGTGCTGGTGAGGCTATGGGGAATGGAGGAAAGGCTGGTCAATCTGTCCCTAGAACGTCCCTTGCCAGCCCACCAGGTGCAGATTTAGAGCAATGCTGGGCATACTGCAGCACGGGAAGAGCTTTGAATCCCTGGCTTGTGGGGCTGGGAGAGACGCGAGGGGGCTGCCCCCATCTCAGCATGGAGATGGGCCACAGGGGCCAACCCAGAGGGGACAGAGGAGAGGTGGAGCTGAGATAGTCCCCTCCCACCTCGCTGCTCCTTGGAGAACGTCCCACGGCTCCTGAGTGCTCTCTGGGACCCAACTGCAGTTCTGGGACTTGCCTACAAAGAGGAAGACGGCGCCTCCCACAGAGGGGCATGTCATTTGTACATAATATTCACATCTTAAAATGGAAGAGCATCTGTCATGACCTCTGCAATGCCAAGCCACCTTTCCTGTGCTTCGTGGATAAGGACACTGTCTTGGGTCCGCCAACCCCTGCCAGGAACGGTGACTTCTCACCTCCTTCCATCAGCTGCTTGGAACCAAACTCACAGTCCGCCCTCACTGCACGCGCAGGCACAGTCTCAGCTGCATTTCTGTCTCCATTTAATAACCATTCTTTTTCTTTTTCTCCTTTTGCTCCAGATGATATACATTTAAGTGTATATTATCTTGCATTTTTGATGAATCCTTGTGAGCCATGTAAGTCCTATCTTCAGTAATGAAGGACATACACACACACACACACACACACACACACACACACACACACACACAAGCCACTGCTTTCTGAGCATCCCCAGGGTGCTGCAGGCTGGGCCTGGTGCTCTGTGCAGGTCAGTTCCATGCCTTGCAGGGGCCACTGGAGCAGGTTCGCAGCGTCCTATTTGGAGTTAAGTCAATGAAGTTACAGAGGCCGAGACACCTGCTCAGTGGACATGGCTAGGGATAGCAGGTTCAGGCTGAAAATCCCATATATTTCCACATGCCATGCAGCAGTGGCAGTGACAGTTCTGTCTCTCTTTGAGGACAAAATGTTAGAGTGCTACTTATGGCAGTTACATCTCAGGAGTTCCTTTTCCCTTGAAAACTGAGAAGTTGATAGACTACCGAGAGGATGAACTAGTGGGAAAGGAGCAGGATGGATGTGCGATTCAGGCAGCCAGACCCATGGATCGTCTTCATGGCCCTCCATCGAGCAGCTGCGGCGTGCCCTCCTGGTCTCCCACTCCACAGGCCGGGCTTCTTGTTCATTAACCCCTTACCTATGGATGCGTCCTGGCAGCGGGCGCCACATGGCTGGTGAGCAGGGTGAGGCTTGGGCTCACGGCTGCAGCTCACCGCACAGCGTTCTCTTCAGAAGGTTTTTCCTTTGCAGGGGTCCTAACGATTTCCGCTTCCTCCACTGCTGGGGGCCACTCAGCCATGAGCTGCTCACTCCTCTACGGGATGGGTGGTGAAATAGACGCAACTTAGGTAGAAGACTTTCGGGAATACCTCCAGGCCATGGGAACACACAGAGCCACATACAACATGACCTGCACCCTTGGGTCAGAGAGAGACTTGCTTACTCATGTCTTACAAAGTCATACCGAGATCCCCAAAGAGAAACAGGAGGATCACAAAAAAATGTGCTGAATTAATCCATTTTAGTTCTGTCGTTTATTCTTAAGCTACTGCGCGTACCAGTATATGCTAAGTAATCGGCATACTTTGTTTACACATGAGTGTAGGGTTTACTATCCTCATTTCATGGATGAGAAAAGAAAGGCTCAAAGACTTTAGGTCATTTGCCCTTGGCTAGTTAGTGACTGACCCCGGGGCTTTCTGACTCCAAAGAGTATTCTTAACAGCTTCCTGCATGCACGCCCTGTCTCTAGGTGCTGGGCCCTGTGCAGTGATGAAATGATGTGATCCCTCCCTCAGGGGTGCAGAGTCCGATTAGGAGCTGTGAGGATAAGAGAAAAGACAGGCCTGGCACGGTGGCTCATGCCTGTAATCCCAGCGCTTTGGGAGGCTGAAGCGTGTGGCTCAGTTGAGGTCAGGAGTTTGAGACCAGCCTGGCCAACATGGCGAAACTCTGTCTCTACTAAAACACAAAATTAGCCAGGCATGGTGGTGTGTGCCTATAATCACAGCTACTCAGGAGGCTGAGGCAGGAGAATTGCTTGAACCCGGGAGGCGGAGGTTGCAGTGAGCTGAAATCATGCTATTGCACTCTAGTCTGCGCAACAGAGCAAGGCTCCATCTCAAAAAAAAAAAAAAAAAAAANCAGCTTCCTGCATGCACGCCCTGTCTCTAGGTGCTGGGCCCTGTGCAGTGATGAAATGATGTGATCCCTCCCTCAGGGGTGCAGAGTCCGATTAGGAGCTGTGAGGATAAGAGAAAAAGACAGGCCTGGCACGGTGGCTCATGCCTGTAATCCCAGCGCTTTGGGAGGCTGAAGCGTGTGGCTCAGTTGAGGTCAGGAGTTTGAGACCAGCCTGGCCAACATGGCGAAACTCTGTCTCTACTAAAACACAAAATTAGCCAGGCATGGTGGTGTGTGCCTATAATCACAGCTACTCAGGAGGCTGAGGCAGGAGAATTGCTTGAACCCGGGAGGCGGAGGTTGCAGTGAGCTGAAATCATTCTTTTGCCCTCTAGTCCGCCCAAAAGAGAAAGGCCCCTTTTAAAAAAAAAAAAAAAAAAAAAATAGTAACACAGTCAGTGGTGTGCTGGTATATGTTTAACAACTGGCTGTTGTGGAGGTAACCTGACTTTTAGTATTTTCCAATTTCTAGGGTGTAAATACTTCCTGCCTGGATGATTTCTAGTTACCAATATGATGTTAACTGGCTCACGTAATTCCTGACAACACGAGCTGTCCAAGCGGAGTGAAGAGTCTTGCTCCTCTGTCACCTGGCAAAGCTTTCCCTAATCTATGAGAACCAGATCAAATGGCAATGCCTAAGGAAAGCTTTCCTTGTCCTCTTCAGACACAATTTTCCGTGACCCCTTAGTCCCTTGTACACATCTTAATCACAAGACTTATTCTCCAGTACAGAGGTCCCCAACCCCCTGGCCACAGACCACTACTGGTCCATGGCCCGTCAGGAACCAGGCTGGACAGCAGGAGGTGAGTGGCGGGGGAAGCTTCATCTGTATTTGCAGTCATTCCCCATCGTTTATATTACTGCCTGAGCTCCACCTCTTGTCAGATCAGCAGTGGCATTAAATTCTCATAGAAGCGCAAACCCTACTGTGAACTGCACATGTGATGGATCTAGGTTGTGTGCTCCTTATGAGAATCTAATGCCTTATGATCTGTCACTGTCTCCCATCATCCCCAGATGGGACCATCTAGTCTAGCTGCAGGAAAACAGGCTCAGGGCTCCCACTGATACTACATTATGGTGAGTTATAGAATTATTTCATTACATGTTACCATGTAATAATAGTAGAAATAAAGTGCACGATAAAGGTAACGGGCTTGAATCATCCTGAAACCATCCCCCGCCACTGACGATGGAAAAATGGCCTTCCAAGAAACCAGTCCCTACTGCCAAAAAGGTTGGGGACCACTGCTCTAGCATTTATCATCACTCCTTGGAGGCCCCTGGGACAGGGACGATCTCATTGGTGCACAGAGGTGGCATATGGAAGACAGTAGTATTTCAGAGACAACTATAGATAAATTCCACTGATGAGCATAGGGGCAAAAATTCTAAATGAAGCATTGGCAAATCAAACCCAGCAGGGCACCAAAAAAATCATCCACCAGCACCAAGTATGATTAAGTCAAGGAGAGCTCACATCAAGAAATCTACCATCCAGGCCGGGCATGGTAGCTCACACCTATAATCCCAGCACTTTGGGAGGCCGAGGCAGGCAGATCATGAGGTCAGGAGATCAAGACCATCCTGGCTAACATGGTGAAACCCCGTCTCTACTAAAAATACAAAAGCATTTAGCTGGGCGTGGTGGCGGGCGCCTGTAGTCCCAGCTACTCAGGAGGCTGAGGCAGGAGAATCGCCCCAGGTGGCCATTCAAAATCATTACACCATTGAAAAGGGAAAAAAAGTTACAAGCATGCTGATAAATGCCAAAAGACATTTGATTTTTTTTTAATTTCAAATTTCAGAAAAGAAAACTCTTAAAATGGGGAGAGAAGAAAATTATCTTATTTATGTATGTATTTATGTATTTATGTATTTATTTATTTATTATTTTTGTGAGACGGAGTCTTACTCTGCCACCCAGGCTGGAGTGCAGTGGCACCACCTCGGCTCACTGAAGCCTCCGCCTTCCAGGTTCAAGCAATTCTCCTGCCTCAGCCTCCAGAGTAGCTGAGGCTACAGGCATGCATAATCACGCCTGGCTATTTTTTTGTATTTTTAGTAGAGATGGGGTTCCACCATGTTGGCCAGACTGGTCTGGAACTCCTGACCTCAAGTGATCCACCTGCCTTGGCCTCCCAAAGTGCTGGGATTATAGGCATGAGCCACCACACCTGGCCAAATTTATAAGAACTATTTCATTAAAAAGCAAATATTCCACAGATACACATTTTTATGTATTTCCAAATAGAATGCTAACTTTAAACTGTATAATATGCTTTTAAAGTTCAAATGGACAAATAACTACGAAAGCTGTAAAGAAACGTGAGAAAAAACTTGCTTTATCGGGTATTAAAACATATCTTAAAGCCCTTACGACAAAAGGGCATGGGATTAGCACAGCACTCCTTACAGCAGAACAGGTAATTCAGAAATAGATCCGCGTTTACAAAAGAACTAAATATATTACAAAGGTGGCATGCTAATTCAAGGAAAAATGGATGGTTTTTAAAATCAACTGGTCCTGGCATAACCAACTAAACACCAAGTAAAACAAACCAAGGATCTATCTTACTGTATATGCACAAATGAATTCCAGATGTTTTAAATTTTAAAAATAATAAGAGAGTATGTGTGTGTGTATGTTTTATATATATAAAATCTGGTAATGGGGAGACATCCCTAAGAAGATATACTGGATTGCAGAAAAACGAAGAAATTTTATGTGGCAAAAGCCATGAAAACAAAGTCAAAAGAAATATAACAGACCAGGAAATATATCTGCAGCACACACAGCAGTCTTTTCCTACTCCAGGTCACAATCTCCCACAAATGGACAAGAAAAAGCCACATAATTCTATAGAAGGGGCAGAGAATGTGAACAGGGCATCTAAGGAGAGAAATCCACATGATCAAAGAAATACATGAGCAAAGCCCAGCCTCACCAGCAGCCAGCGAAAAGCAAGTTAAAGCAGCAATAATGTGTTTCATCCAGTGGATGGCAAATGGCAAAATATGAAGCCCCTGCATGTGCACAGTGCTGAGAAGGGCGAGGCTGAGGGGCTGCTCTCCCAGGCTGGGGCCACGCAGATGCTGCAGCCCGGTATTTGGAGAGTACGTCGGGGCAAAGGTCAAAATGTCA
Source organism: Rhinopithecus bieti (assembly GCF_001698545.2). NCBI lineage: Eukaryota > Metazoa > Chordata > Mammalia > Primates > Cercopithecidae > Rhinopithecus > Rhinopithecus bieti. The sequence goes on from NW_016811810.1 coordinate 231,450, forward strand.
GCATGCGGGTCTCAGAGGAATGTAAGAGTAGCAGGACCCGGCTTCTGTAAAACAAATCCATTTCCTGTATGGTAATATATCTCCGTATGCCTCGACGTGAGCCTGTAGAAATGTGGAAAAGGTCCTACCTCAGGGTCTAGACTGGGCTTCTCTGAAGGATGGGAATGGAGACGGCAGAGAAGATGAACACTTTTCATACTGCTTTGCATTATTTCACTAGTTCAACTAAGTGGAGATTACTCTTACAACTTAAAAAACATCATCAGTGTTTTTAAAGTGCTTTCTCGACGATGAACCAGCACCCATGGTGGGGCTCCATGACGGTTCAGCCACCATGGCGCTCAGCCACCATGGCGCACGGGACCCATGAGCTTGTTAAGGCTTCTGAGTAGAGATCAGCAGATCCGGGTGCCATCATAGCCTGGTAAACAGGAATCAAAAAGGTAGCAGCTGGAGTTCTCCCCACGGAGCTGGGTGGGGAGAAAATGAGTCGTGGTGCCATGCTCAGCTATTGGCTGGGCCTAAATTGTTCCTCACTCTGAGAATTCGTTAAGTGGCTGAGCAATAAAGAAGAGAGATTTGAGAGTTCTTTCTCGGCACAATGGCTTTGACCCCTACCCTTTCAGTCATGATGGCTTTATTAGGGACCGTGGGGGTGCTGCAAAGAGCCTTGAGGCTCTGGGCAGACCAGTTCATCCAGCTCAATTAAAAACCCATCACCTGGCGCTGAGCTGGGCCAGCCCTGGGCCAGGCCGTGGGGGAGGACAAGTGACTTCCTCAGTCCCTTCCTCAATTCTGTATTAGCATCTACTCCAGGCCACACACCAGCACCGAGGAAGCAGACCTGGAAGACCGCACGACCTACTCCGAAGTGGCTCCCAGGTTACTGGGGTCAGTGACACATGAGGAGATGATCTCCACAGCCTTCTAAGGTACAGTCTCCCATTGTCAAACGAAAGGGCTGCCTAGGTGCTCCTGTGCTCCGAGAGAACAATGCCAGGTACCGGCTACATAGGGCAAGGAGACCCCACCCCAGGCTCCTGGGGAGCTCAGGTGAGGGCACCAACACTGGCAACCTGGGCCTGTGTATTCACACCCTATTGTGCGGTTGAAAAGAGGGCACCCAGGGGTCAGACTTCAAGGAGGTGTTAGAGACGGCCTCCCTCAAGGAGAGGAGTCTGACCCAAGAGCTGTAGGAGGGCAGGGGGCCTGCCTTGCCTCCATGCGAAGGACAGCAGAGGGGCTGCCACCTGCCAGAGGCCTGCTGAGTGCACGAGCCCTCTCAGACACGCCGCCTGCTGCTGGCACATGGAGTCCTCAGACACCAGGACCATGGTTGGCTAGTGCGGCAGTAGTGCAAACATGAGCAAAGCCTTATTCCTGCCTGCCAGTCAGTTCAGGCAACCGTCACAACGTATCACGACTGTGGCTTAAACAACGGACACTGATTTCTCGCAGTTCTGGAGTCTGCAAGTCCAAGACCAAGGTGCCAGGAGGGTGGGTGTCTGGTGAGGGCCCTCCCCTGGCTGGCAGTCTGCTAACCTACTGCTGTGAGCTCAACATGGCCTTTCCTCAGGTGTGTGCAGCTCTCTGGCGCCTCTTCCTACGGGGACAGTAATTCGATTGACACAAGGTCCCATCCTCATCCCCCATTTCAGCTTAGTTGCCTTCTCAGAGGTCTCATCTCCATATGCAAATCACACTGGGGTCAGGGCTGCAACATACAATTTTGGGGGGACACATTCAGTCCGTATCAGTACCCTTCCCAGTGCCCAGTCACCCCAGAGGCACGAGGGGGGAGGAGCTTTGATTGTCACAGGAAGGCAGCGCTTGAGCTGGACCAGCTGCCCAGCAGTCTGACGTGGAGAAAGTGTCGTATGTAAGTGGGGGAAGCAGGTGGGGACCGAGAGTTGGCATCCAGGCTAAGGGGCTCAAGCAAGCAGAGGCTTGGTGCCCAAATGCAGAGTGGGTTCACAGAAAAGAGAAGAGATCAAGGTACCCAGGGTGTGGGTGGTTAAGCAGCCTGAAAAGACGCCACCAAGAGCTTGAAACACCACGCCAAGGACTTCAGATGTCCCCTGCAGCCCCCTGCAACCCTGGAACCATCAGAGACTCAGACTGACCCACCCAGACCAGCAGATGTCCCCATTTATCCCCAGCCTTGGGCCTGTGCTTCAGGAGCTGCCGTGCCCAGGAAGAGGGGTGCATGGGGGGTCTCCCCCAGGTGGAAACAGAGACCTATAGAAAGACTTGCCGGTTGACAGACAGTGTTCCTGGGGAGCCCTGCAGCAGAGGTGCCAGGCTTTCCAGGTATGGGGCTGAGGCTGAGCTCTGAACATCCCTGGGGCCTGCAGAGGCAACTGCGCTGACACAAAGAGAGGCCTGATGGGCATCCTCAGGATAACAAAATGTGAATGGCTGGGGTCTCACGGCCACGTGACAGTGTTCAAGCCCACACCTGCTCCCTCCCTTCACCCACCCTTGGCACAGAAGGTCTTGGAGAGAGTTGAAAGGCACTGGACCGACTGCTGATAATTTGTTAGACACACCCGTGAGGATCGGGATAAAAATTCCCAGGCCTTCTAGGACAGGAGCAGGCAGCAGTTTACATGCGGCTCTCATGTGTACCATTTCACCCCATTTTCACTCAGAGCCAAAAGCTTATGGGAGGGAGGTGATGTCTTCCCCATTTTATAGAGGAGAAAACAGACTCAAAGAATTTGACTGTTAAAGAAAGTGGTCAGGCCTTGGCCACAAGGTTTTCTGGGTTTTGGAACCAGCCCTGAGCAGTGTGTGTACAGATCACGTAATTCCGGGAGCTCAGTTTCCTCCCCTGCAAAATGGACAAGGTGAGAAAGTTGCCAGGTCACTGCAGACGCCAAGCTTGTTTCCTGTGCGGAGCTTCAGGGGCCTGCAGGGACATCCAGCACCACAGTACTGTCACTAACATCTGTCACCCTGTGGCCAAGGCCTTGGGGCTGCCAGGACCACTGGAGAGGCAGTGGAGCACGTCAGGCTGTAGAGGAGACCCATGGCTGAGCAGGGCGACTTTCCAAAGGATGCTCCATGGGAACACCCGTTTTAAGGGATTTAATGAACTTTATCTTTATATTTATTTTATTTTATCTTTTGGAGACAGATTCTCACTCTGTCACCCAGGCTGGAGTGCAGTGGTGCGATTACGGCTCACTGCAACCTCCACCTCCCAGGTTCAAGCAATTCTGGTGCCTCGGCCTCTGGAGTAGCTGGGACTATAGGCATGTACCACTACACCCAGCTAATTTTTGTATTTTCTAATAGAGACGGGGTTTTTCCAAGTTGGCAAGGCTGGTCTCAAACTCCTGAGCTCGGGCAATTCACCCGCCTCAGCCTCCCAAAGTGCTAGGATTACAGGCATGCGCCACCGTGCCCAGCTGACTTTACCTTTGTAAAGGGTTCCATGCTGTAAGGAGGCTGGGCCCAGCTGGGTGTGATGGGATTCACAGATTTCTTAACCCCAGACCTCCAGGGCTTTCTGTGTGCTCTCCTGAGTGCCCTGCGGGGAGGTGGACGTGACCAGGGAAGTCCTTCCTCTTCACAGAGCGCCAAAAGGACCCCTCATTCCACAGAGAACACTCAGGGGTGGGGTTGCTGGAGTGGGGGTCACAGATGACCTGGGCCCTGGACGTGGGACAGTGGGACTACAGGATTACAGAGGGGTCTGAGAAGGTCTTATTGAGGGGTGGGGTGGCCTCAGGGCAGAGCTAGAGCCCAACAGGGCAGCCCATGCAGGGTGGGCAGAGAAATGGCTCCTGTCTTTCCTGCAACTAGCCACTCCTCTGGGATCTGCGGCCACACTGGGTCCCGTTCCTTCCCGCTGAGTGGAGGAGAGGAGAAGCGCAGGGCCTGGTGCAGGTGGCACTGGCATCCTGTGAGGATGATGTCCTGTCCTTTCCATGGCTGTGCAGGATGAGGAATGACGGGCTGTGGGTCCAGGAAGTGATACCTGAGTGCTGGATGGATGGGCGCCAGGGCCAGGTGGGGGCTGCATGGGCCACATGCATAGCCTCAGACCTCAGGATCTGAAATGCTACTCAGAGAATCTCTGCCCTCAATCCCTTTGGGATCAATTAATGTCCCCAAGAAAAATGGAAATTTATTCTCCATGATAAGTTCTGAGAAAAAGGTCACTTCCACCTGCGGGAAATTTCATGGCCCTGGTTTATTTGCTTTGGGCCAGGGCTTCTGCAGGACAGAGCCAGTGACCAGACGCCCTGTGAAGGATACTGCCACGCAGCTGGCTCGCCCAGAAGGCAAACGGGAGGCAATTCTGAAGCGCAGCCGAGCCTCCGAGACAACAGCTGTGGGGTGATGGCAGAGCTGAGTGTCAATGCCCCAGCATTTCCGGGGCTTCCTCACTCACAGGTTCCTGAATCTGAGTATTTCCTGTGCAAAGTGTCATGCCAGGCTCTGGTGGGGAGAGGTGAGCATCGGATATCACCCACCCGTGGACCAGCCCATGACGATGACATGTGACGGCACAGGAGCTCCAGGGCCCCTGTCCTTTCCCAGGTGGGGGTGAGAGCCCATTCTGCCTGGAGGGCAAGGAAGAGAAGCGTGGAGAGGCCTTCCTGGCCAGGTCTGAAGTAGGGGAGGGCACAGAGAGCCCAGGGTGACCCAACCTGGAGCCTCCTTGGTTCTCCCAGTCTTACTAGGCCCAGAGGGGCAGGCTGTGAGAGGGGAGTGGAGGGAGAGGCTAAAAGCCAGACTCTGGTGGCCTGGAATCAATAAACAGGGAGTCCACTGGGTTGTGGTCCTAGGAGAGGTGGGACTGATCGGAGGGGCACTTCCAGAGGACTACACTGCAGGTGAAAAGAGGAGGGACGGAACAGGAGAGTGAGAGACAGTGTGGGCCAGACAAGACAAAGCAGGACTTCTCAGCAGATGGGGGCTGCAGGAGCCAGCTGGGTGAGCCTGGCCAGCTGGGGCTGTGGCCTCCTCCCCCAGCAGGGTCGGTGTCTGGGGAGAACAGAGGCCCCCTGAGTGGCGCTGAATAAAGGCACAACTGAATGAAGAGGGTGGGAACCACGGCAGAGGCAGTGGAGAGGGCCGCACGAGGGGACAGCAGACACCTTGCCACACCATGTGGGCGGGACTCAGGGATGGACAGGAAAGGGCAGAGGCAGTGGAGAGGGCCGCACGAGGGGACAGCAGACACCTTGCCACACCATGTGGGCGGGACTCGGGGATGGACAGGAAAGGGCAGAGGCAGTGGAGAGGGCCGCACGAGGGGACAGCAGAGACCTTGCCAGACCATGTGGGCAGGGCTCGGGGATGGACAGGAAAGGGCAGAGGAGCGTCAGGCTGGCCCGGGGCTCTGGCTGGTGTGCAAGGCTGGCGTTGATACCGCTCCTGTGGACTGGAGATGCCGGGGGAAAAGCAAAGTTGGAAGGGAAGGAAAAGAACTCCATTCTGGAGATACACTGAACTGTGGACAGAAAGGTACAGGAGGAAGGCCTAGGATTCTGGAGAGAGGTCAGTACGGGTCCCTGTGGAAGTCATCAGTACAGAGAGCAAGGCACAGAAGCCGGAGACACACCATGGGGAAGGAGAACCAGTTAGAAGCCCCGAGAGAATGGAACACACATGTCTTTAGGGAATATACGTGTGATCAAAGAAGGGACAGACTGCTTGCAGGTCCATCTTCTGGAACCTGGAGTCACTGCAGTAGCTCCCAATACAGGAGCTAACACGGAACAGAGCCATCACATGGAAACCCTCGCAGGACGCCTCTCACACCTGTTTGCCCATTTCTAAAATAGGGAAGGGATGACACTTGCCCCACAGCTGTTGCAGGATGGTGAGCTAGAGCTCAGGAAGCGCCTAGAGCAGGTCCCGGCCTGGAGCAGGGTCTCGTGGCTCAGGGTAGTGGCTCCCTGTGCCTGAGGAGGACATGCACCTTGGTTTCTTCACCATCTCAGTAGCTGCAGGGCCCAGGCATGTGTCTGGCACATGCTAGACGTCATCATTGCTAGTGGCCCTGCATACAGGACGGAGGAAGGCTGAGCCATGGCTGATCCCTGTAATCCCTTTAGAAGGGCTTCTGAAGCTTCTTGCAGCTTCTGAAGACACCACGGCAAGCTGGGAACCCCCTGATGGGGACTCCGGGAGCAGGGGAGCAGCATTCAGATGGGGCCAAAGGAAACAGCCACAGAGACCACGTTTGCTTTCCCAGGAGCTGCGATACAAGCAAGAGGAGGAGGTCAGGCAGCCCCACCTTTTAACCCAGGCCTGCCAGGTGCTGCGGTGCTGCCAATGAGGACTGCGTGCCTGCACGTGATTGATGAGTGAATGGAGGCTCTAAGAAGCCAGGTGTCCTGGCAAAGCCAGCCAGGACAGCAGTAAGAGGGAGGAGCTCGGTGCCAGGCTGTTCTTGCATTGCTATCAAGGAACACCTAGGGCTGGGTGGTTTACAAAGGAAAGGGGCTTCATTGGCTCACAGTGCTGCAGGCTGCACAGGGAGCATGGTACTGGCATCTGCTCAGCTTCTGGGAGACAGCAAGGAGCTTTTACTCATGGCAGAAGGCAAAGTGGGAGCAGGCGTGTCACAGTGAGAGCAAGAGTAGGAACAAGGCATGGGGAGGTGCCATGCACTTTCCAACAACCAAATCTTACATGAACTCACCCATCACTGAGGGAAAGGTGCCAAGCCACTCATGAAGCATCTGCCCCCATGATCCAAACACCTCCCACGAGGCCCCACCACCAACAGCGGGGATTCCATTTTAGCATGAGACTTGGAGGGGACACACACACACACACACACACACACACACACACACACACACATCCCATCTACAGCAAGCTCCCCCGGTGGGTCTGGCTGCAGGGTTGTGTTCCCCTCACTCCATACCTCTCCCTAGCATGTTGCCCCGTGTGCCCACCTGACGCCTGTCCGCTGGGGGTCATGCTGGAGCTGGTACACGGAGGTCCTCAGTTTGTATTGGCTTGTCCTGAACTGGTGTGAGGACAGAATACCCTCTACTCTGCAAGGGTAGCTGCTCTCCTCCTAGCATTCTCTTTTATGATGTTTGGCATCTCTGGTCCCCAGGAGCTAATCTAGGAAACCACACTACGTGTTATCCTCAAAATAAGCCAGACAATGCGGCCAAAGGCACACCAAAGGTTGTCAATTGAAGATAACCGCTCACATTTTCTACCAAGTGGTTCAAAGACCAAGCTCCATTGACAAAAGTGATTACTAAGTCAGGAAACGCTTCTTTGAAGGAACATCCTGAGATTTCCCGGCATGGGGCTGGGCGAAGCAATTAATATTTGTTGCTTGAGTTCCCCAGGGTGTCTGACACTGGGCTGTAACATTCATTAAGGGCCAGGCCTACAAGGTCAATCGACATATCATTTTGTTTCCCTGAAGCTGATCACCAGTGAGCAACTTGAAGGAACACTGCCCAGGTCTGTCTGGCTCCAGAGACGGAACCCTAGGACTATGCCAGCAGGCCCTCTGTCCCCCAGAGCCCAACGTCTGAGTCTCAGCATGAAACTAACGAATAAGAGATGAGCAATATTTATACAAATACATGCAATCTGAGGGAGAGCTCACCCAATGAAATGACAGATTTATTTGAATAAAATCAGCTAAAGATACCCAACTATTCTATATTTGTAAGATCAAAACTTAGAAAAGAAATTCTTCTTTCCTTCCATATATGTTCTTTGCTTAAAAATTCCTACATTTGGAGAGGCAGAATGGAGGAAGAAAAAAAAATGCCCACAGATCAACATGGCAAGCTTCTCTTTCCTTGTTCCTGTACAAATCTTTGTCTATATTTAGAGAGAGTTTCTTTTCTGACTGTAACATACATATGTGTACTAGACTAACGTGTGAGAATGTGTAAATGTACGGAGACGCCCTTCCGGAGGGTATAAAGTCTTTTCTCTCTCTTTGCTCTATGTACCAATCCCATCACTGCTTTGGCGCATGCACCGCTTTTTAAAGCCATCGTCTCCTTTACTCTCACAACCACTGTACAGACAAAGAGGAGGAAGCAGACGATAGGGATGTCGAATATTTGCCCAGGCTCACAGCTCCCAAAGCAGTGGTCTCTGTCTTAGCTGCAGCCTTGTGACCTGTTCCTGTTCCACCACCTGACATGGGTCTCCCACATGTGCTACACTGGGAGAGCTCTGCCTCAATGCCCATCCGCACGCAAACACAAGTGCAGTCTACTAACACACAGTCCCAGGAGGAGTGATGTCTGGATGCCCCAATCCGGAGATGCTCACAACCCTGGTTCTCACCAACAGCCTTGGGATGGGCGCTGTGGGAGAGAATCAACAGGAACTCCTGCACTCCAGGAGGGAGGGTCCTTCCAGCTCACACACTTTGCAGGGCTATGATCCCAAATATTATAAGAGAGAAAAGAATGGGTCCCGAGAGACAGATAAGGGAGGAAAAATGCAGAAAGAATGGACATCTGCTCCTTACTGTCTCTAGCGATGCTACACACATGAGCTAGGCTTTCTCACTTTCTAAACGAGGAGCCTGTGGCTCACGGAGGTCAATGGCTAGCCAAGGTCACATGCCTAGTGAGTGACAGAGCTGGGGCTGGAATCCAGCCTCATCTGTGTCCACAGACCATGCACTTCCCAGGCCCTTGTACCACAGAACTCTCCTCTCTACATGCATGGGTAGGGGTGGCAAGGAGAAGAGTGACATGGAAGGAAAGAGATAAGATGAACAACTGTGAACACAGATACTCCATTAGGATAAGCTGAAGTTAGCTGGAAACAGAAATGCACCTATAGAGCTATCTAGAAACAGGATGATGATCTGTGGTCTGCCGGCGTGCAAGGAAGGGAAGGAGCCTGACGTGCACGTGCACACACATCTGTACAACAACACACATACACACGCATCCATGCAATGACATCCCACAAATGAACATACACACGCAAATACACATGCACACAAACACTACACACATACCACATGCAACGCATGCATGCAACATACGCAAATACACATCACAACACATCCCACATGCAACAAACACTACACACAAAACACATAACATGCATACACAAATATACGAGCACACATATACACACATGCACAAACGAGGTATGCAATCGCAAATACACATCAACACACCACACACATACACACACATGCATACACAGATACAATAAGATTACACACTATACACATGCAAATACACAATACACATGCATTACACATGCAAAGTGGAATACACACACACATACACACACACCCCTGAAGGCGTGTTAGGAGGCCAATGCCAAACACCAGCCTGCACCAGGGACCCTGGAACTCTCTGGATCCCAGCCCAACACTGGAAGAGCAAGGCTGCTGGTGACCATGAACAGAGGGTCCCGCCCAGGACACCTGCTCTCCAGGGAGGCTGAGCCATCAGGGTTATTGAACAGTGACAATGTGCACGGCAGCAAGCTCCATCACTGGCCAGCTGACTGACGTTTATCTTGCACACAGCCTGTGCCGAATGCCCATGTGCACTTGGCACTCACAGCGACCTTGGGAAGCAGGAGCACTTGCCCCATTTCAGAAATGAGCCATCTGCAAAGAGACAGGAAGGAGTTCCCTGCGGGCACTCAGTGGGCAAACAGGAGAGAGGGCTGGGAATTGAAGCCAGGGCTTGCAGGCTCAAGTTCACACTCTAAGCTTCTTGTTGTGGGCTCCAAGGACACATGTGGGCAGAAGACAGCCGCCCACACGTCAGTCGGACTTCCGTGGTCTGCTGCGTCATGTGTGTCTGACAGACTCTGAGGAGGACCTGCTTGTGCCAGGACCTGGCTTTCTGGGGTGGAGGAGGTGGGCAAGAGACTCCCCAGCCATCAACCAGGTTTCTTGATATTTGATATCAAGAAACAGGGGCTACGGGAAGAGACCCACAACTTATACACACTTCCCACACACTCACATGCATGTGTGCAGGCACACTAACACACACGCTCACTCAGTCACACATAGGCGTGCATAAACACACACGAATCACCTCAATTTAACTGAGAAATTAATTACAACATTTGCTCCCTATAAGGAACTGGCATAGACCCGGATCACTGCCCAAGTTCCCTACCCCGCAGGGTGCCCCACAGCCTGTGGGAACACCCCCACTGCCATACCCCTATGCACAGCCTCTCCATTCAGTCATCCACCCCACCCACCCCTTGCTAAGCCCCACTGGATGGGGGGGTCAGGCAACACATGACAGGAGGCTCGTTTGCTATGCAAAGCAACTTGTGGCAGTGAAAGCATTACTCTCCTCAATTTAGAGAGGGGAATGGAGGCCTGGGGGATGGACATGCTCGGAGTGTCTCGGCCTGCAGTGGGGAGAGCGGAAGGCTGCCCAGGCCTCTGCCTCCATGCTCCTTCCACAGTGCTTCCGCCCACTCCGTCACATTACCTTGGGTAGCCCTACTGTCCTGGCTACGTTTCAGAGCGCCTATTACTCAATTATCCCTTCTCCTCTCCGTGAAGTGTCCATTAACCTTGTGTCTCCAGGTTCCCGCTTCCCCTCCCAAGGTGCCCACAGTGAGAGCCCGCCTTTCATGTGGTCACGGGGGTCCCCTGCCAGTAACCAGCTCTGAGAGGGTGGGGGCAGGGGCCACCTCTGAGGGCCTCGTTCGAGCTCACAAGCTTCCCTTGGAAAGGCTCTCCCGGCCCTGCGAGACTCACCAGATCGAGTCTGATACTCTGTGAGTGCATTTTCTAATCAATGAGCAAAACGGCCTCTTTCTTCCTTGGCCTTCTAGTAAAAATAGCTACATTTGCATGATAACATCTGACGACCACCCAGCTCAGAGACTGCTTTTAATACTCAAAATCTGACAAGGCACGTACACCATGCAGACAGAACGCGCAGGGTGTTCGCGTGGAGCCGCCAGTGAGACCTGCCGCTCCTGCCAGAAGCCCAGCCGCTGGTTGGTCTCGAACGAGCGGGTATGGCCCGAAGCAGGGGAGGCTGGTGGGGGGTGAGAGACCAGTGGGCACGGTGTTGTGAGAGGGTCCAGCAGGAGCACCATGCCATTTCCCCAGCCTCCCCAGGACTCAGCTTTGCCACCTTGAACTCAGTGAGCTCTTTGCCAAGGGCAGGTGTCATATTCTGGGGAAAAGTAAATAAAGGTCCTCCAGAGTGAGCACGGAGGGCTTCCCTCTGCTTGGGGGGCTCTAAGCCTGGCTGACTTCTCTTCTGCCTCACGACCCTGCCCAGAAGAGCCTCCTGCAGGAAGCAGCCTTGACCCCCAAGGTGGATGAGGTGTCCCTCCCTGCGGGCAGCGCCAAGATGGAGACCCGGAGACCCGGAGACCCTCGCCCTTGGACAGTGTTCTCCCTGTGAGAGTGGGGGAACTTGGGAATGTTATGGCTTCCATGATTATGGCATTCTCTGCTAAAAGGGAGACTCCTTGAGTGGGCCTAACCTAACAGAGTGAGCTCTTTAAAGGCAGAGAAGTTTTTCCAGCTGATCTCAGAAGGGGAAGTCAGAGATGAGAAGCATGAGAAGGATGCAAGACCCCATTGCGGGTCTGAGATGGAGGGGTCACGTGTCAAGGAATGGGGGTGGCCTCTAGGAGCTGACGGCAGCCTCCAGCTGATGTCAGCAGGAAGCTGGGGCCTCATCCTACAGTCACAAGGACCTGAATTCTGCCAACAATAAGAACAAGCTTGGAAGTAGATTTTTCTCCATTCCCTGGTGAGAACTCGGTCTGACAAAACACTCTGATTTTAGCCTTGTGATCCTGGAGCAGAGAACCTTCATAAAGCCTGTAGCCCCCTTCCCCCAGCCTACTTCCTCTTCCTTAGCTTTAAGATTCTGCTAACAGTGGGGCAGCAATTCTGTCTCAGTTTCTCCAGAGAATGTCCCTGCTACCTGCCAGGACAGCAGTGTTCCCAGGCAGGCTGCTGCCTGTGTCCTGCCTTTCCCGCACAGGCCCACCCTCTCTGGCTGATGACCCAGCTTCCTCTGCTCTGGCAATGGAAGGAGCTGATCATGAAGAACCTGGCCATGGCACCTGGCTGACTTCAGAGGCTGGCAGGCCACATGCCCCCACAGACTAAAGAAGTCATTTCCTTACTCAAAGCGGAGGCTTGCCCTAAACACAGGCCTTGACTGGTGGTTCGCAGACAGGGCACTGCACTGCCCCTCCCCGGGCGTGGCCGTCCCAGCAGAATAGGCAGGAAAGAGGCATTTCCAGAAGCAGCTGGGGCCACCAAAGAGGGGCCGCTGCTAACGTGCAGTGTTGACTTTCTCATAAGAAGAGCTAGGAGGTGTGCCTGTCATTGGACGGATTGATTTCAGCTTCCTTCCGCTTCAGGAGCAGGAGGGGGCGGGAATGAACTTGAGTGTGGGGGAGGGGAGGCAGGGTCACCCTGCTGTTATTTCTGGGCCTAGAAAGTGGCTGGGGCCACTTCCAGAGCTACTGCAAGTCAGGAGGGATCAGAAACGTGAGAGCCACTGGTGAGGAGGTGCCTTGGCGGTGGAGGAAACAGGCTTTCCTGTGGCATGACCTGTGTGCAAATCGCTGCCCAACCCATACCAACCAAGTGGCCTTGGCAACCACGTGGCACTGGGCAACTCATGGAGCCCTGTGTGGGCCTCTGGAACGAAGTAGGGTGAGACTCTCCAGGGCACAGAGTTGTTGTAAGACTGAGGTGAGGTTCTGCGTACCCAGCACCCACCAGAGCCTGTCACAGTGGGAGCTGAGTCGCAAGGGACTCTGCTTGCTTGCTGGTGGTGTGGTGAGTGCCACCTGCTAGACTCGGCCAGGCAAGAACTTCAGTCAAGGTTAGGGATTCTTGCAATGATGGTGCCTATACCAGCTGGCAGCAGAAACCTGATGCAACTCCATGGCTGCAAATGGAGATCCAGGGAATGCTCCACAGACCACAGAGGGCTGTGTCAGGAGCAGTTAGTCTGACATTCCTAAGGACCTAGGACAATGATGTGTGTGTTCACTACGTGACATGCACAACTGAGAGACAGAGCTGGCTTCCCGAGGAAGGGAGGCGGGCACAGCTGCAAGGCACGGAGGACCCCCCACCACCAGCAGGCAGGGGGAACATGGTGTCTGGTGAATGACAGGGAAGCTGCCCTCCATGATGCTGAACCCTCAGGACCAGCACACTAGTGGGGACGTTGTTGCCCCATCTCACAGCTGAGGGAGTTGAAGCCAGAGAGTGTGGCTTATCCATGGTCTACCAGGAGTGTGGGCAGAGTAGCCTGAACTTGGAGTCCTGTCTGGCAGGCTGCGAAGTTCTTGGTATTTGCATCTCTCCTTGCTATGTCCAAGTTCCAGAGAGGCATCTCACACCTGAGAGACACAGGCACTGTCATCATCAAGCCCATTTCAGGATGTAAACTGCAGCTCAGACAACAAGTCATTTGCCCAAGTAGCGGGGCTGTTGCTGGGAGCCAGCTCTCCCAGGTTCCAAGTCCGATGTTTTCCCCACTACCCCGCGGCAGTCATTAAATAGGCGCTTTCTATCCCACTTGTTGAGGATTTATTTTATTCCGGTGCTGACTCGCCTGGAGAGGGAAGCCCAGATGCCAAAGGTGAAGATTTCTAAGGTGAAAGCTCCCCCCACAGAGTGGGCATCAGACTCCTTAGGAGGTGTTTCTGTTGACTGGGCTTTTGCTGTTAACGAATGTGACCGTGGGCGAATTACCTCTCCTCTTGGAGCCTTGGACTAGAGCACTGGTTTCTAAATAGGGTAGCTGGAGGGGATAGGGGTGAAAGCACCCCCAAATCTTTAACCATCTGACCAGCTCCTCTGGCCTCCTCACCCACTTCGAGCAGAGCAGAGCTGCTTTTTATGTGTTTTACATACTGTGTTGTGCACACACTGCCTTTGATTAATAAATTTCTGAAGTCACTGAGCCAAGGAACCCGGCAGGTCCTTCGGGGCTCCGCTGCTCTGTGACTCTGCAGGAAGCATCCTCGCCGCCGTCCAGCCTTCCCTCCTGTGCCCCACTGTGTCACTGTGACAGTGCGCACGTTTGCCCGCGCTGTGCGTGGATGCACGGATGGATGTCTAATATCTATTCATCTAGGTATCTATTTTTGTATCCATGAGACATCCTCACTAATAACCCTGGGGACAGCGGGGAAAGCAGCAAGAAAGGCCAATCAGTGCTGCCGCTGTAAAGCGATCGAGTCCCAAAGGATAGCAGATAAGAGACACCGCTGCCAAATCTGCTTTCTTTAATTAAGGCGGAGATTGATAAGAGCTGTCAGAGTGAAATGAAGAGACTCCAAGCCTCACTGGTTTGCCAAGACATGAGAGGGAAAGCTGAAGATTAAAAAAAAAAAAAGTTTCCCTAGAAAGCCCACAGAATTCGTTACAAAAAATCTGAGGACAGCAGACAGTGCAAGAATCGTAACCCCAGTCACCAGTGGAGGATGTGGCCTGAGCCTGCCAGCTGTTTGGACAGGTTGTATATATCTATATCTACCTACCCATGTATCTCTCATAAATGCTATTTTCCACCAAGGAAAGCTGGGTGTAGCACAAAGGGAAGCATTTCTTTCTTTCTTTCTTTTTTTTTTTTTTTTTTTTTTTTTTGAGACAGAGTCTCACTCTGTCACCTAGGCTGGAGTGCAGTGGTACCATTTCAGCTCACTTGCAGCCTCCATTTCCCAGGTTCCAGTGATTCTCCCTCCTCAGCCTCCTGAGTAGCTGGGATTACAGGCACCCACAACCACACCTGGCTAATTTTTATATTTTTAGTAGAGACGGGGTTTCATCATGTTGGCCAGGCTGGTCTCGAGCTCCTGACCTCAGGTGATCCACCCACCTTGGCCTCCCAAAGTGCTGGGATTATAGGCGTGAGCCACCGTACCCCACCAAAGGGAAGCATTTCTGAAAGAAGAACCAGCTCTCCATCTCAGCCTCCGGAGCGGGACCCATCCTGGTCCTGACCCTGCGCCAGGCACTCGATGCGTGTGTTTCCTGCAATCCTCCC
This sequence comes from Rhinopithecus bieti, assembly GCF_001698545.2. Taxonomy (NCBI): domain Eukaryota; kingdom Metazoa; phylum Chordata; class Mammalia; order Primates; family Cercopithecidae; genus Rhinopithecus; species Rhinopithecus bieti. Next base: position 246,452 of record NW_016811810.1, read on the forward strand.
CAAGGGCAGGTGCATGGGAAGCTGCTGGGGGGACCCGGAGGAGAAAGAGCTTCCAGGAGCAAGCCCAAGGTTGGGCGAGGCAGGTAGGGTCCAGTCCAGGCCTACATGAAGCCCAGCTGCTCCCCCGCAGCAATGCAGATGCTACAGCCACACAGGGCAGCTGAGGGAGACTGAAAACTCACACGATTCATCTCAGTTCCAGAGAGAACTGAAGAGAGATGGGCGTGGCTTCCCGAGAGTCATTTGGGACATTCTGTGGAATCCCCAGGAGCAGACACCGAGGCTTCACAAAATCTCAGCATGCATGCCATTCGTTATGGGAAGAAACAATGCTCTTTCAGGAGGACGCTTCTAACTGGAGATACTTCGTTTTGTAAACTAAAAAATACGATCTTTATAAACCCTTGATAATGTGCTATCATTGCCGGAAACGATGAGATACGACTGTACCCCACTGCCTCCAAGGAGGCCAGAAAAACTTCATGTGAACTGCTGCTTCTGTCTCTATGGGTTTCGTTGTTTGTTTATTTTTTGGCTGTTGTTAAAAAAAGAAATGATAATGAGGACTTGGGACCTAGCGATCTGGGTTCAAGTCCTACTTGCCTGTGAGACCTGGAGCAAGGAACAGGACCTGTACAGTTGACACTAAGGTTTTAATCGTCTATGCACTGGTGGTGTTAGTTCAGGGAACAAACCAGGAAGTGAACAGGGAAACCCATGGTAAACTTTAAAGCTCAAGATAATACATCTGCAAAGCACAGAAAGGCTGGACTACGGTTCTTACCATCACCGTGACATACATGCAAGGGCCCTCCTGCTGTCAGTGTTCACGCCAGCTGGGGGACAAGCTTCACTCTGTGACACCCTGTCGAGGCAGCACACTAACCAGAGGCACCACCCCCGGTGCATAGCAGCCACGGAGCAGGGCCTTCCAGCTCCCAACTGACAGCCCACCACAGCCCCCAACGGTGCTTCCAAAAGGCCCCTGTCCTTCCATAGCCATTTGTCCCAGGCAAAGCTAGCAACTGGGTGGGACCAAAGAGGAACTCTGAGGGGTACTTCCTGCCATGGCAGGAACTTAACAACATGCTCCCCTACCAACCGCCTGAAGGTTGTGCCCAGGGAGGGCCTTGCCTGCACTGCTTCTGTCTGCTCTCACTGAGTGACCTTGCAGAGACCCATGGAGTGGGCCTGGCCCCCTGAAGGCAGGCCTGTCTCCAGCCCAAGGCATTCCTGAGCTGCAGAGTCCTAGCTCTGTCCAGGCACATCTGCACACCCATGTGGCTGTCCCCTGCCATTTCTCCACACCCCTGGTCTCTCGTCCTTCCAGGCATCCAACCCAGATGCCAGGAGCCCCTCAGCCATCCTTTGTGCTCCCCGCTTCTCACTTGCCACCAAGATTCTCCTTCCAGAGTCCATCCAGTCAGCCCATGTCTGTCTGTCTGTCCACAGGGCTGGCATGGCAGTTCAGGCCAGCAGGAGCTTCTGGCCTGGTGGCTACACTGTCTTCTTATAGCTTATCCATCTCTAACCATGCTGTCTCCTCTTCCGGCCCAGGCTGCAGGCTCCTTCCACACTGCACATCTGATCATATCACCCAAAGCCTTTGACGCCCCTGCTTCCAAGACAGAGTTTAAAGGGCTCGCTGCACCCACAGGCCTCCGCACCAGGACCCTTCTCTCTCCTTGTGGAATTCTCCCAGTTCCCCACAGCCACAGCCCCAAGCCCCTGGATGCACTGCTCCCCATCCATGACTTGCCTCTCCTTGTGACTGGATAGCTCTTCCTCATCCTGCAGGTCTCAGCTGAAACATCTCCTCCGCCAGGAAGCTTCCCCTGCCCACTGTGCTGGGCACACGCACCTGCCTTTACCTGTTCTCCCACTTGGCACACGTCGCTGAAGTGTGACATCCTTATGGCTTTTCTTCCCTGCTAGACTGTAAGCTCTGGGGGCCCAGGGGTCACATCTGTCATGCTTACGGTCATAACCCAAAACACAAACAAGCAAACATGAATAAACTTGTTTATTCCTGGGGCAGCACCAGGACCGAGCGGGGAGCGAGCCTGGGCCACAGGAGGGCCCTTTCTGGTGTGTGCCACTTTCATGGGCTGCTCGGAGTCACTCAAGGAAGAGAACATGGGAGCCTCCCAACCACCCTGGCAGGGTTCCTTGGCCACAGAGTTAGTCCACTTTCTTTCAGGGCCAGGCCTCTCCAGGAAGAGACTGATGCCGTGATGATGGGGGGGGTGGCAAGGTTATCGAGGAGGCCTGCCAGCCTCCGGGAGGAGGAGGAGCAGCCTCATGGAACACTCTTGACCTCATCAAAGGTATTTTCCTGGCTGCCCCTGACAGACAGGCTCTCTAAATGAGGCCTGATGTCCAGGGCTTGCCTAGGACCTTAGACATTGGTTTTCTTCCTCCTGCTGCTCTCCTGTCCAGCCCTGCTGTGGAGAGGTCCAGGGCCTCATCTGGATGGTACCAGCAGAGTAGGGTGAGGGTCCAGGTCAGCCAACGCGCAGTGAGGGGGACACACCAGGGGGCAAATACACACGGCCATGTTGGGGTGGGGGTAGTTCTCTCTTTACACAAGGGAAGGCCCTATTTAGAAGACACATCTCCTGAACAATGAAAGACAGTATCCTAGGATGGCTCAGCCCCGGCCTCTCGCTCAGGGTGTGTCTTTGGCCAGATGCCCTCCCAGGTCTGACTGCTGGGCCTAGCACGGTGCTTGTCTGGGACGTGGCACAGGCCTGGGCCCAGGCACTGGCTCCCTCACACATTCAGCAAATGCTGAGCACCTGCCATGCCAGATACTGTGCCCAGCACCAGGGACATCCTCAGGGGGTGTGAGCATCGTGGACATGCCATCATGGAGACCACTCTGGAATGAGACTCCAGGCTGGGCAGTGAATGCAGCAGAACAGAATCCAGGTGGAGAGGCCCCATGCAGCCCCAGGGCAGGGACGGCTTTCGACAAGCCAAGTCCATGCTGTGGGAGGAGACAGACAGGTCACCAGGTGGTGAGGGGCTGATAGGCCGTCACTGCGGGAATGGGGACAGTGGGGAAGAAGTGGCGGGCTCAAGAAAGGTTCTCAGGGGAGTAGACAGTGGGGTCAATGGTTTGGGCCTCTGTGAAGGGATTCGGCAGAGGGGAGACTGATCCCTCCTCGTTAGTTATGCTCAGAACCTACAGCAGCTGCTCCCCAAACGGAGATGGTCATGGTGCATTCCTTCTTCCCACTGTTTGTTTCCGAGGGGCGCCTACCCATCCTTCAGGTCACAGCTGAAATGCTGCTGCCTCCAGCTCTGCTGGGCACTGCCTCCAAGTTCAAAGAATGTTCCAGGGTGAGCAAACGGACCATCCAAAGGGAGAGTGGGCATGGCCCATTCCAGAGACAGAAAGTGCCAGCCGGTGCCAGGCCCTGGGACAGCGAGAGCGACGCAAACAAATGGCCTCTCCCTTCCGGATGGCTGCGTTCCTGGCAGTTTTCTATGTTGTAGCCAATGGACTTCACTTTCTGAGACTGCATTCCAAAGAAACCCTGGCTATTAACAATGACTTTATTTCTGTAGTGAGAGTCACAGAGGGTGGTTATTTTCCACCAAAAGCACAGTAAATGAAACGTTCAGCTGGTCTGGGCACTACCAGAGTCTGTACTAAATTCCCCTGGACTGTGCAGTCCATCCCATGGCCTGGCAGAGCAGGCCCAGGAGATGTGAACCACACACAAGCAGACCTTACTACTGCCACATCTCTCCTCAGAGAGGGCTCCACTGTGACACTGTGGCTGCGGGGGCCCTGGCCTCCCCTGCAGGGAGGTGGCCTGCAATGGCTGCTCCTCTCAGATGCTGAGGAAGAGCTGAGGAGCAGGGAAACGTCATTCATTTTCCATTGGTTCCAACATAATTGATTCTACATCTCCTACGGATCAGGAGCGATCCTGGATTCTGGGAATGTGAGTTGATTCCCTTGAGACTCAAATGCTTAGGTCTTCACGGCAAAGGCACCATGTGAACAGGGCCTGAAAGGAGGCAAAGGAACTAACTTAGCAGTGGTGGATGTTGATGAGGAAGCTGCATGACTCAAATTGGAAGTCGGCAAGGGTAGCATGTTCCTGGAGAACAGACCAGAAACGCAGCCTGACCCTAAACCTTAGCGGGCCTTCAACACGCCAATGGGGATTCTGTATCAGACACTCGGGCCAGGAGGGCGGCGGTTTCCACGCATGGGAGGTTCCTCAGCAAGGCAGTGGCACAGTCCACACTCTCACACTCTTTACTGGTCTTGCCCCTACTCGGATGTGTCAATCAACAGGCACATCCAGCCTGTCCCGCCCACTGCCCAGGGTCGCTCACGGAGGCCTGGCTGCCTCTCCTAGGCTTGTCCTTCCCTTGTGCCCATGGCCAGAGTTTTCTGCTACTTTCTATGGCTGCCTGACTCTAACATTCCTGCAACCAGCCCTTCTAGGGTGCTTGGAAGTGTAGGATCTGATGCCTGGGGTCTGGGAGGTACAAAGGGGATATGTTAGTTTCCTATTGCTGTGGCTTAAAGCAAGACAAATTCACTGTCTCGAAATTCTAGAGCTAGAAGTCTGAAAGGGGCCTTGCCTGGTTAAAATCAGGATGCTGGTGGGGCCACATTCCTCCTGGAGGCTCCAGGGAGACATCCACCCCTCGCTTGCCTTTTCCTGCTGAGGGATTTACCACATCCCCTCGCCCTGGCTCCTTCCTGTGGCCCTTCTCACATTGCATCACTCCACCGGCCTCTTCTGCCTCCCTCTTCTCCGAAAGGACCTTTGTGATTACCCCGGGGCAACCCAGATAACCAGGCTTGAAGGCAGCTAGCTGCTTAGTAACTACCTGCGCCTGCAACCCAAATTGCCCTTTGCCATGTAAGGAACCATATCTGCAGGTTCTGGGGTTGGGTTGTGGACATCTTAGGGGTTGTTGCTCTGCCTAGCACATGGGGGGCACAGGAGCCTGCTGGTGGGGGCTGGCAGGCCTCGCTGCTGTGCTGTTTCTTCCCCGTCTCCCCCAGGATGCCTGCTTGCCTGGCAGGAGCAGCTGACCCCTGAAGTCAGGCAGCACGGAAATGACCGTGCTCATGGTCAACATACCTGCCGAGTGCAGGCTCTGGCTAACCCGTCCCAGGGCAAGGCCGGCTGGACAGGGAGGGTGGTGCCGCTGACAGCCTCCTCTGTCCCTGGTGTGCTCACGGGCACCTCGTGGATGCAGGAGCTCCTGGTGCAGGCAGAATCTCCAGAACCCACAGTGCTCGCAGTAGGGAGCTGATGGGAGGCACCCCAGGTTGGGCCCTGCCCACTCACAAGGAGCTCACTGGCTGGTGGGGGACTCAGCCCCCTACAGCAACCCAAGGCCATGTGACAGAGTCCCAGCACAAAGCCACCACCCACTGGGGAGCAGCCCCGGCTGGTGGCACAGCACAGGGAACCTCTGAATGACATGCCACAGGACCACGTCCAAGTTTACTAGACAGTGCAGGAGGGAAGCGGGGAACCTGGGGTGGAGAGGACTGAGCAAGTGAAGACCTGGGACACAGGAGAGCCCAGACCGTTTTGGAAAACATAGCAGCATGAGTCCAGCTGAAAGGCAGGGGCTTCGAATGAGGAAACAGAACTCAGCAGAAGCCGGTCCATGAGGCCCTTGCATTAGAAACTAGGAAGTCTGCACTGAACTTTTGGCCACTGGTCAGAGCTGTGCTTTTAAAACATTGTCCTGGCACCAACCTGGCCAATTCGCAGCCTCTCTTTTGACAGCTCAGTGAGAGTTCATTTCATTGCCTCTTGAAGTATTGCTGCCGCTGGCCTTGGGGATTTTTCTCCTCCTCCGCCTTCTTTTTAAAGAACAGTCTAGGCCCAGAGCTTCCCACCTGTGGAAACTTGCTCTAGAATTTCCACTGCTGTCCAGCTCTTTGTCCTGAGGAGAAGCCTTCCAGCCAGGCCTCCACACTCCACGTTCAAAGTGAACAGCAAGAGTTTCTAATGGAAAAAAATAAACCCTACTTCTAACTCTTGTCAAAGCGGATCCTGGCTTCGATTGCACAGACATCCCCCACTGACACCAGCTTCACAGCAGCCCTGACAAATAAACACAGTCGGCAGGCGATTCATCACATTTGTGAATTGAATCAACATCGGCTCTCGCCTTAGTGCCTGCGGCCATGATCACAGCATGGCCCCTGCCTGAGAAGGCCGGTTTCCCGTGGAGGAGGGGCTGGCAGGGGGTGGGGAGGGGGCGGGCCTGCGGCACAGAGAGGTGTCTCTCCACCGCCCTGTCCTGCTGTTTGCTGTCCTGCCCATAGACATGTTCAGGGTGCTGGCCGGGTGCTTCTGGGAGGGCATCCTGGTCAGCTGGTGGGTCCTCCCAGTTCTGCACCTACAGTCACTAATGTAGCAGCAGGACTGCCAGGTCCTACAACCGGGTCTCATTTCATGTCACCCCTCCAATCTTACGAGGATTTTTATTGCACAGATGAGGATTTTCATTGCACAGGCCTGGGCAGGTGAAGGAACAGTATGTGGCAGGCTGGGCCTACCTTGCCAGATGCTTCCAGCCAGCCTGGCCTGCCCAGCCACTGCCCAGCCCCAGGCCTGGCAGTCCAGGTAGAGGCAGTTGGAGGGCAGGGACTGGGCTGTCTTGTTTGCTGGTTTATACCTCATGTGCAATACCATGACTGGCACATGGTGGGCACTCGACAGATACGGACAAGTGGAAGAATACATGGTGTGCTATAGTTGGGCATCTGCTGAATAAATAGTCGTGTGAAGTAAACAAGGCAGAGACCGCTGGCCTCATTTTACACACGGATAAACTGAGGCTCAGAAAAGTGAATTCCTAGAGTCAGCAGGAGGGTGGCAGGGCTGAGACTCGGCCCCAAGGCTGGTCTCCGGCTCACTGTTCTCTGGGACTTCCAGGTGCCTCAGAACCAGATGGGAGAAGCCCTGAAATGTCCACTTGTGCATCGAGTGAACTTGGACTCCTCTGAATTTCTGTCATTCACAGCAGATGTGATAGGCAGAACAATTGCTCCCAAAGATCCTGACCCATGGAACCTGTGGACTGGTGTTCTTCCATGGCCAAAGGGGAATTGAGGTTGCTTATCAGCTCACTTGGAGACAGGAAGCGCATCCTGAATTATCCAGGTGAGCCCCATGTAATCACCAGGGTCCTTAAAAGTGAAAGAGAGAGGTAGGAACACCAGAACCAGCGAGGGGGCATCAAGAGAAAAGCTGGACCAGTCACTGCTGGCTTTGATGGAAGGGGCTGGGAGCCAAGGAGAGCAGGTGGCCTCTGGGAACCAGAAAAGGCAAGGAATGGATCTTCCTCGAGAGCCTCCAGAAGGAATCAGCCCTGTGACACCTCAATTTTAGCCCAGGAGCCCCACTTCTGACTCTGCCGTCTGGAACCACATGAGAATAAATCTGTGTTGCTTTAAGCCACCATGTGTGCGGTTTCGCCAGAGCAGCCTCCAGCCACTGCTGCAGCTGGTGAGCTGCGGACTCCAGCACTGGGCCCTTACTCCCCATACGGTGCTCTCTAGCTGTTCCTTGGCAATCTGAGTGTGGCATATCTCGTCCCATCCTCCCAACTCAGTCTGGCTCTGGGTCTCCAGAAGGCATGGGCTGTGGACTTCTCCAGGCTTCAGCGGCTTCGCAGAGACCCATTCGCAGGCGGGCAGGTGACTATGCTCACCCGTCGGAGTCATAGAGTGGCTTTCATCAAGGAAACCTCCTCGTCACTAGGAGGACAAATTCAAGGACAGCTGTGGACTCCTAACTCTGTCCCTGCCCTGCTGGTACAGCGCCTTCCCAGCTTCACCTTCCTGCTATGTGAAACAGGGCACCTGAGACCACACCTGGCTGTCGTGAAGGTCATGTCCATCTCTCGGCAGAGTGCCTGGCAGAAGGGGGTGGAACCAGGGTGGCCCCCTGCTTTGCCCTCCCCACATGAAATAACTGGGCTCTAAACATGTCACAGAATGAGAAAGAAGGATGAGGCTTTTCTATTTCGTCAAGACGTTCCTTCCCTGCTCTTTCTGTGAAGAATGGAGGGGCCATTACTTTTCCAGCAAGGAGAGTATGCAGAGCCCTGTGCAGGGCGGGCAGTGGGAGAGGACTGCTCTATGGTTGGACTGGGCCTGTCTGGACACAAACCACAGACTCCAAATTTTACACCTCAAATTAAGGAAGAGAAAAGGTGGGAGAGAGGCAGGGAAGAACAGGAGAGTCAGGAGGAGCTCCGCTGGCATGGACTGCTGGTGGGAGTGGGGACTGGAATAAGCTTTGGGACAGTCTGGGGAAAAGAGAATTGTTTTTCATTTTGTGGAAGGAAGGGCCGCCTCATTCACCAGCTAAGCAAAGGCCTTTCTCCTGCTTTTTCAGAAGGTCCAGGTTGCTTATAAATGCAACGCCCTTGCCCAGGGTCCCCAGCTGGCTGCGGCAACCTGCTGGCCAGGCTTGGCCTGAAGGCCTCAGCCACCCCCATGCTCCCAGCTCATCACCCTGTCCCCAGGGCTGGCACATCCCATGTCAACAGCGTGGTGCCCCACTGGGCTACCAGCACCATGTCCTCCACTCCTTCCCACCTGCCCTCTCTCTGGCCCTGCCTGGATTCGTCGTGGTTTCTTGTGTGCCCCAGCACTCAGTCGACATGGAGCTGAGTTTCTCCAATTTGAGGTAGCTAAGGAGGATGTCGCCTTTAAGGAGATACTAGGTTTGACCCCTGGTTTACCATCTAATGGTTGTATGGTTGTATGACTTGGACAAATTACTTTTTCTGGGTCTCAGGAATGAGGCTAATGCCACCAAGTGTTGTACGGTTTGGGAAGGGGGAAAGGAACTGCATGGGGTACAGTGCTGGCCCAGGGTGGTAGTCAACAGAGGCGCAAACTCTCGCCTTTGCTCCACTGCATTCCTGCCCCAGGCCTTTATAAATACACATGGGTTCTATCAAAGCATACAACATTAAAACTCACTGGAGTGCCAGATGGCTAATAGCTTCCTAATATCCACTTTCCCCCTCCAAAAGAATGGAACCCCAATATTTAGCTGGGCATATTAATGGAGCCCGTACCTCCAGGCTTCCCTTGCAATTGGGTATGGCACCGTCATTAAGTCTGGCCAAGGGACTAAGGGAGGAGGTTTGTGCAAATTCCAGGAGGTCTCCTTATACCAGGGAGGGAGCGCCTTCCTCCTTTCCTCCATGCTCCCTGAGGTGTGGGAGCAGCTGTCCGTGCCCCAGGGCAATGGCAGAGGTACAGTGCAGGTGCCTGGCACTGGCAGGTCACATCAGCTTTGGCCTCTCTGCCACCAGATTTTAATGTGATGGAGACCTGTGAGCTTTAATGAAGCCACTATTATTGGGGGGTGTCTGCTACCTGCAGCCAAGCAGACCCCAACAGACAAGCTGTGACCTTTGCTGCCAGGCAAGATCCTTGTTGTCAAAGGGTTCCCAGGCTGGCAGATGAGACCAGGAAGCAAGCCCGGGGGTCAGAAAAGTAGAGGACACACTCTGAAAAGGGAGCAGGAAGGACCAGAGCACCAGGGAAGGCTTCAGAGAACGTGGGGACTGGGAAGCTCCAAAGGGAAATTTTGGAGGTTTCCCTTTGGAGGAAGGGGTGGGTGCCACAAGCTGAGACCAAGGCCTAGGGGGCCGGCCTGGCCATGATGGGCCTTGACCTTCATTATGTGAAGAAACACCGCTACAGGCTGCAGGAAGGGGAGCCATGTCAGACAGCTCGGCTTGGTGCCAGAAGCAGTAGGGACTGTGTGAACAGTCCCAGCAAGAACTGAGGCCGGCCTGCACTCATGGCTCCCTACTGAAGCTGATGATCAATGATCAATCCCAGATTGAACTGAGCTCTTAGTTCCACCTCCCCCTGCAGCAGCCAGCACCACGGTAGGGTGGGGACCAGGATAACACTCGCCTCACTTGGCTGCTGTTTTCCTACCCATGGCCCAGGACCAGGCCCCACCAGTTGGCACCAGCCTGTGAAATGCGGACTCATCTCTCCAAACCGACTGCCTCTGGAAGGACGAGGTGAATTATATCCTAAATCAAGTGGAGGTAGTGAATACATTATCTCAGGAATAAGATGAAAAATGAAGATGGATATTTACAAACAACTTTTAAAGAAATTCACCCACACACATATAATTTTAATGGTCTCTGAAAGAAAAGGCAACTATTTTGCCGAGCTCTAGTTAATCTGTGTCAGCAAACACGATGCGAGCCGCATTGGAAGCTGACTGATGCATTCAAAACTCAGATGCAAGGCCATCCCGGAGTTGCGCGTGGAGGGGGCCTGTTCCCATCCCCCCTCATTCGGTCCCTGCTGCACTGGGGCTGTGCCCAGTGGGCCACCCACCACGCTGCCTGAGGAGGAGGCCTAGGCAGCAGGTAGGAGGCTGACTGTACAGGCAGGCTGTGCGTTCGAGACCACAGCAAATCAATCCATTTTTTTGATCATGTCAATTGATTATCTAAATCCATTAAGAAGCTATTGAAGCTGTCTGGTCCAGTCAATCACAATATTCATTCTTTCAATCACGTATTCAGCAATGACTTATTAAGAGATCACTGGGCTGAGACCTGGGCTTGCAACCATCCCTGCCCTGCAGGGTCCCCAGATGCCAGCAACTGTGGGCGCGCAGGCAGGACAAAGCTCTGACAACAGGGAGGGAAGGAGGCACAAGACCATAAGAAGCAGATCAGAGGGTTCCTGGGGGGCAGATGCACCAGCCTTCTAAAACCAAGGGCTTTTGCCAACAAAGCTGAATGCTGGCTGATGGAAGACTGCAAAACCAATAGAGGGTTTCTGAGCAGGGGAAACGCTCTTCCATCCACACACCCCCGGAAGTGTAAGGTGAAAAACAAATGGAACCAATTTCCATCCTGGCTAAGGGATGGAGTCAATGCAATTAATTTAGTCAGAAGGAAAGACACGTGCAGACACAGGGGGTTCTGGAGCCAGCTCATCCCACTCCTTACCCAAATGCACGCCACACTTGCAGACCAGTGAGGAAACCCTGCAACAGTCCCGCCTCAGCCGGCCTGCGATGGGCACGAGCGCCCACCTCCCCGACGGCCCGGCCTGCGATGGGCACGAGCGCTCGCCTCCCCGACGGCCCAGCCTGGGGATGGGCATGAGCACCTGCCTCTCCAACGGCCTGGCCTGGGGATGGGCACGAGCACCTGCCTCCCCGACGGCCCAGCCTGCGATGGGCACGAGCGCCTGCCTCTCTAACGGCCTGGCCTGGGGATGGGCACGAGCACCTGCCTCTCCAACGGCCTGGCCTGGGGATGGGCACGAGCACCTGCCTCTCCAATGGCCTGGCCTGGGGATGGGCACGAGCACCAGCCTCCCTGACAGCCCGGCCTGCGATGGGCACGAGCGCCTGCCTCCCCGACAGCCCGGCCTGGGGATGGGCATGAGCACCTGCCTCTCCAACGGCCCGGCCTGGGGATGGGCATGAGCACCTGCCTCTCCAACGGCCCGGCCTGGGGATGGGCATGAGCACCTGCCTCCCCGACGGCCCAGCCTGGGGATGGGCACGAGCACCAGCCTCTCCAACGGCCTGGCCTGGGGATGGGCACGAGCACCTGCCTCTCCAATGGCCTGGCCTGGGGATGGGCACGAGCACCAGCCTCCCTGACAGCCCGGCCTACGATGGGCACGAGCGCCTGCCTCCCCGACAGCCTGGCCTGGGGATGGGCACGAGCACCTGCCTCTCCAACGGCCTGGCCTGGGGATGGGCATGAGCACCTGCCTCTCCGATGGCCTGGCCTGGGGATGGGCACGAGCACCCGCCTCCCTGACAGTGGGTGGAGGCAACAGAAGCTCGAAGACCCTCTAAACTTAAGAAGTCCAACACCACCAAAGCCTCCACTCCCTGCTGCTGCCGCCTGTGCCCCACGTCAGCAGCAGCCCTGGGGCATGTGGGGCCTGGACTTGGTTTGCTGGAACTGAACAAGGTCCCCAGCCCCTCATACAGGGCCTGTCCCAGAAGCTCCACAGCCTCTTTCCTTGGACAAATCACACCATCTTCAGGGCTTTTTCCATAAGCATTGAAGGGAGAAGGCACGCAGGGATGGAGGGACAGGCAGATGACAGCCTGGGTCTAGACAGTCCTGCAAGACTGAAAACAAATGTCCACTGTCCAGCCAGTCGCCGGCTCCTGAGCACTGAGTGTGCATCACACACGAGGGGCACTTTGCTCACTCCTCTGCTAGCTTCCCTGCAAACACTGCAGATAAAATACTATCAACTGAAGCCCATGTTGCCTCTAAAGATGACAGAGAAGAGAAGAAATACACACATGCCTGAGAGGCATGCACACACGCACACAGATGCACATTCTAGAGTGGCGTGTCACACGGTGATAGATTGCTTGCAATCCACAACCCAGAGAGGAAAACTCCCAGTGTTTATTAGGAAACCAGGACATGATATATAGAATAAACATATATGTGATATATATATACACACACACACACATATATATATCTCCAAAATCTGTGTGCATACAGCTCAAGTTGGATCACCTTCTATATATAGACACACAAATGTATAGACACAGCTCTCCTCATATAAATATGCATGTGTGTGTATATATATCTCCCAGCTCCCAAAATAGAAGCCTATATACTTAGATGAATTACAGTGTTTAAAAAGAAAGACTCAGGAGTGGTGTGTGCCTGTGTTCCCAGCGAGCCCTTGCTGTCTTTCTCTTCCCCGTAGGCAGCCTTCCCTTGGCTCAGCGTTTGCCTTTCCATCTCGAGATGCTGCCGCTTCATACACTGAAGCCCCTCAGCAGGTGTGCTGTCGAGCTTGACCGTGCCATATGAGGCTAGAGACAGATTTGTTCAGAATGCAGTGTTCTGCAGACATCCAAAGTTGAACAGAATCATCTTGAAAAGCATTTGCCTGGTCAATTCACAACACTCAATGTGGGTGACTTCCCGGCCCCCTGATTCCGCCTGAGTCACCCAAGGTACCCACTGGCCCCTGAGTCAAACGAGAGTGCTCAGTGTCCCCTTGAACTCTGGATGACAAATCACCAGCCATTTATCAGGCAAAGCCATTCTCAAATCGCATGTTCAAGCCTCTGTCTAGGACACCTGGAGAAAAGATCTCCTGAGACCTCCAAACGCCCACTTAGAGGGCCACAGCCAGAAACAGAGCAAGTGGGAAGTGGATGATGTGGGCTGGGCCATGAAGACACTGCTCTCTGGACACCAGGAGAGGTTCCCTGTTGACACCAAGCATCTGCAATCATTTGCCACTGGGGCTGTCCCTGTGTTCTGCTCAGGGGTCAGCAGGCGCCAAGGCCACGACTCTGGAAAAGTCCGCCGTGTGCCAGATACTGCAACAGCAACGGGAACACGGTAGTTGCTCCCTCTCCCCTCCTTCTGCGTTTTCATTACGTACCTTATTCTAGCCACAAGAATGTCTTAAGGAAACTATGGAGTAATTATAGTTTTATAATGTAAATGTATTACATTACAATATTAAACAGATCACATGTTCCAGGTTATACATTAGAGTATTTGATGATACTCTATACACCATATGGTGTGTGAACACTGTTGTGGTAACACCGTAAGTGTGAACATTTCTGAGCGTGTCCACACTAGGAAGTGTGCTCAATGCTCTCTGCCCTCTGCTTCACTGAATTCTTGAGTTCTAGATATTAATGTCCTCATTTTACAGAGGATGAGATGGTCAGGAGGTGAAGCTACTTCCTCACAGTGGAGTCTGTCTGCCCAGAGAGCCAGCTCTACCAGCATACCTCACTTCACCCTGGCTCAGCACCAGCAGCTTCCGACCTGGAGGAGGCCTTGAGGTTGGTCCTGTCCAGGAGAGGGCCTGGAATGGTCTGAGGGCCTGAAAACTCTTATCCTCCTTGCCCACCAGTGACCAGAACTCCCAGGGGCTCTCTGCTCTGCTTCTCAGTTCCCGCATCAGCTCCCAGGAACACTTGACCCCAGCTCTGCATCTCTGTCCAGTTGCTTGGAGCCCTGAGCCCCTTCTCAGTGCTCCCCTGGGGACTAGACCGTCATGAAATTACTCTGACATCTGCTTTCTCACCTCGTACGTATGACAAATGGGTATGATGGACTGAGAAGGGGCTCAGAAGAATCAAGTAGAAACTAGAATTTTTGAATGTCTACCATGGGCTGATCACAGTGGTAATTATTTTATGTGCATGACATCAATAAATGCTCAATCCTGCAGATAGCTGGTTCTCATGATAAGCAGGGGCAGAGCCAACACGAGAACCCAGTGCGCCTGACTCGCAGAGTGCAGCGTTCTTTCCAGATAGCCCAAAGCACCCATGCCCCTCATGGGGCAGGAGCTCTCGGTGGCTCTCTTGCCATTGCAATGCCAGAATTGCCTTGTCCTGGGGAGAAACTGAGCTACCCGTGACAACACTGTAATCATAAGTCATCATAACTGTTAAAGGAAGAGTGAAATGTTAATATCCATGCCAATGTATCTGAAAACCACTGGGCCGTATGATTAGCCATTTGTAGGGACATAAGTCACAGAAGAAAAACTTTTTTCTGTGTCAATGAGTTGAACAGTCAAGTCATCCATCCATCCATCTACAAATGCTTATGGCCATCTACCCACTCATCAGCAGTCCAACCCTTTATCCTTTCACCACCAATTGTCTACTAATCCAGTCTTCATCCCTCCACCCAATTATGCCCCAACCCATCTGACCACTGACCCATCTAGCTATCAACTCATCTTCCCGTCTACTCAGCCCTCATCCACCTTCCCAAAAATCACTTAATGAAGTCCTACCACACACCAAGAAGCACTCCCAATACGGCAGGATCAAGAAGAGTAAGATATTCTCCATGCTCAAAAGAACTCTGTCTAAAAGAGATCATCACATAAAAAGAAGCTCTCCATCCACAGATTTTCCACCTCAGGAACTTTCACAAGAATCAATAATGGAGACAATGCACATCAGCTTGGCTCCCAAGCAGCAGATGATGCCATCGGTTCCTTACACATTGTTACTGTCAGAGCCTAACCTGTCAGTGAACAGAGGAACTTCTGTATAACAATGTGATCAGACAGCGGTATGAACCTCTGCAGAGAGGTATGAACAAAGGATGACAGGAGCCGAGGAGAACAGTGTATCAGGGTCAGGGAACAGCATACTTTCTTGAACTTGACCGGATTCAAACCTAAGTCAGTGTCATTCCAGAACACACACTCTTCCCGTGTCACCATGCTACTTTCAACTGGAATTCAGGAGCTCAGGCCCAGAGCAACTCAAAAGATAGATACTGACCGCAGATGCCAGCAACTGCTCCTCCATCTTGACTCCGGGAGCTGTATGACAGTGACAACAGGATGGTGGTTGGATGGTGGTGTGTCCCGGAAGGCACGGGACCGGGCCTGCTTTCCACCTAGTACCTATTTCAAACGGGGATGAACGGTCAAGTCATCCATCAGAACAGGTCCCTGAGCTCTGGTCTCCAGAGGAAGTGGAGCAAGTGGGGTACCACTGACACAAGAACACAGCCTGGGAATCCTGGAGAGTGCCAGAACACCAAACCCAACGTTCAAAAGGGAAACGAGGGCCGGGCGCGGTGGCTCACGCCTGTAATCCCAGCACTTTGGGAGGCCGAGACGGGCAGATCACGAGGTCAGGAGATCGAGACCATCCTGGCTAACATGGTGAAACCCCGTCTCTACTAGAAATACAAAAAAAAACTAGCCGGGCGAGGTGGCGGACGCCTGTAGTCCCAGCTACTCGGGAGGCTGAGGCAGGAGAATGGCGTGAACCTGGGAGGTGGAGCTTGCGGTGAGCTGAGATCCGGCCACTGCACTCCAGCCTGGGCGACAGAGCGAGACTCCGCCTCAAAAAAAAAAAAAAAAAAAAAAAAAAAAAGGGAAACGAGCTGGGAAGGGGAGAGGGTGTCCCGTGGACTCACGGCAAGTGTTTACATTTGACGATCTTTGGAGCATATGTACGGCCGCATACAGTACTTGTTGTTAACGTTATAGAGGAACCTGAGCTGGCACCAGCAGGAGATCTCCAAAGTCAGTCTCGCGCAGTCTCTCTGAGGGATCTGGGTGGGCTCTGTGAGGGGAGGGTCGAGAAGGATGCTGGATTTGGTGAACGGACTGGCTGTGCATCCCACAGACGCTCCTGGAGGGTCTGCCAGGGGAATGAAGGACATCTCTGATATGGTTTGGCTGTGTCCCCACTCAAATCTCATCTTGAATTCCCACATGTTGTGGGAGAGTCCCTGTGGGAGGTAACTGAATCATGAGGGCAGGTCTTTCCTGTGCCGTTCTCATGACAGTGAGTACATCTCATGAGACCTGATGATGGTAAGGAGGAGCTTTCCTACACAAGCTCTCTCGTTGCCTGCTGTCTTCCACATAAGATGGGACTTGCTCCTCTGTGCCTTCCACCACGATTGTGAGGCCTCCCCATCCATGTGGAACTGTAAGTCCAATGAAACCTCTTTCTTTTGTAAAGACATGCCCAGTCTCAGGTATGTCTTTATCAGCAGCACTAAAATGGACTAATAGAGTCTCTGAGATCTAACCTCTCCCTCCTTCACACTCCAGAGCACTGGTGTGTACCCATCTTATTTCTGGTACTGGATCATGAATTCACGGGTTGACGCCCACCTTCGCCCCTGGACGGGAGGCTCTTCACAGAGTGCCAGATTCACAGTGGGTGCTCTGACAATATCTGTTCTCCTCCCTGGTCCTGGTTCTGCCACTGATGAACCTCCTTCTTGTGGGCAGTTTACAAATGTGTCAAATGACAGAGAATGGTCAGACTGATGATTTCTACCTGGGCTCCCAAAGGCACTAATGGTATTAATGGTAATGATTCTCAATATTTCAGATAATCCGCTGGAAATCATATGTTTATCTTCCATCAGGCAGCGCAAACCAAAGAACACATTCCATTTTCTCCCTCTGGGCTGGCATCATCTCTGTTCCATGAGGTTACACCAGTTACGTGGGGCTGGCTGGGAGCTCTGGTTGGCAGATACGTGTTTCTGATTGATAACATGAAAAGGTAAGTTCATCATCCTTTATTCAACAGGATGGGATAGCATCTCTCAAAATATGGGCAGCCCCTGGGGAGAGGACACTGCAAACGGAGTCTCTTGGAGGTAGGCAGAGCAAATTGGCATCTTGAGCTCTCGCTTGCTCCCCGTCTGAGCATCTGGGTCAGCCGCTGACCAAGCCATACGCTACTGTTCATCATTCACAAAGGTTCTTTGTATCTTCTTTCCCCTAACGGTCAGTCTAGGCTTCCCATGAAGTGTTCTGTGGTGACGCCAACACCTAGCATGAAACCACTCCTTTCTTGTCAGCACAGGGACACTCCATGCTGAATTCTGGAAAGGCCGCTGGCCCCCTGGCCTTCCCTGTTCCAGAAGGTTCTGGCCAGCCTTCCCAAGCTTGACTCCTGTAGCACACGGTGGTGGCAGGAGCAGTGTGCAGGATGCCTGCCTTTCTGGAGACACGACAACCAGTTTCCCATTTGCAGTCTGGGTCCTCATGAGAAAAGGAGGAGGGGAGGCCAAGCCATCAGAGGCATTTTCCAAATCTCTTCTCCATTTTTTTTTTTTTTTTTTTTTTTTGAGACGGAGTCCCGCTGTGTTACCCAGGTTTGGAGTGCAGTGGCCGGGCCGATCTTGCTCACGCAAGCTCCCCGCCCTCCAGGTTCCCACCGCCCATTCTCCCTGCCTCAGGCTCCAAAGTAGCCTGGGGACTACAGGCGGCCGCACCACCGCACGGCCCGGCCCTAATTTTTTGTAATTATTTAGAGAGACCGGGGTTCAAAACGTGTGTAGCCAGGATGGTCTCGATCTCCTGACCTCGTGATCGCCCGCCTCGGCTCCAAAGTGCTGGGATTACAGGCCTTGAGCACCGCGCCCGGCCCTCTTCTCCTTTTTAAAAGAGCCAGAAACTGGATCCCTGTGCCCATGGTACCTATGACTCCTGCATCTTATTCACCAAAGAGAATCCACCCCACGGGTGGAAGGGACTGGGAAGAAAGGGACAGAACTCTGTTCATCCCGAATCACCTCTACCTAGCACAAGGCAGGTGTGTTTAAGAAATGCTTGCTGAAGGAATGAACAAAGGAAGGAAATAATAAATGCAAGGACTAATGAATGAACAAACAGGGCTTCAGCCACTGCCTCCTGCAGGGTGGGATTCAGGCCTAAGCTCCAAAAAAACAGGAGACCTTTGCATCAGTTCCTCCTACGCCAGTGATGGCAGGACCCGGGAAGGAGCAGGGCAAGGGGTAGGCTGGGGGCAGTGCACTGCTGAGAGCATCCTGTGCTCACTCTGCACACCCAGGGTAGCACCGGGGCAGGGGCCCCTTGATGGACAAGGGCCTGAGGGCCAAGGTAGGGGTATCTTTACAAAGGAAGCAAAGGGCTCTGATTTTAGTTTTGGGTTTTCTAATTATTTGCAAATAAATATGTAAATATTTAATATTTTATACTACCAACATATGTGTAGTTATCACATACGTGTGTATACCATATGTATATAATACTCTATTATACAAAAATATTATTTAATTTTATTGTTTAATTTTGTTTTAATCCTCAGGGCAAATGTTCTCACTGAAAGGGTCATCCAAACAAAACAATAAAACCAGGAAAATTAACACATCTGACGATGTTTTGTCTTCAACATCCTACAGGGGAAAACTCACCACTCTCTATCTGATTATCGGACCCTGGAAGGGTGTGCGAGGCTTTCTGGGTTCAGAAACCTCTGCAGGTCGAATTCTTCCACACTCTGGAACGTTTTCCACTGCTACATGACTCTGGAACATCAGAACTGAAGTCATCTCATTTTCTTTGAGTCAGAATCGACAGGAGTGGCTGGTTCCCTGGAGCCTCAGCTCACAGATGCTGCCATGAGTGACACTTTTTAGTACAAGAAAGAGGCAAGAGCCCATGCTGGGGCAAGCCTCACTCTGTCACTTGCCAGCCATGGAAGCTGGGCACTGGCCAGGCCCTTGGTGTCTGTGTCTGTGCCCTGGGGTCAGGATGACACCTGCGGCACCCAGCACAGGACCCAGCACACAGGATGCTTTCAGTAAGGGCAGCCCATCAACCATCCAGATTCAAACCCTGGTTCCTCCACTTCCAGCTGTGTGGCTCCAGGGAAGGAGCTTAACCTCTCTGAGCCTCGGTGAGATGGTAAGAGTAGCAGGGGCGGTAGCTATGCTTGGCATCATGCCTGCACATGTAAAATCCTAGTAAGTGCTGCTTTCATCCTCTCCTCTCTGCTTTCTCTTTCCTGGTCAAATCTCACAGAAGCCTTGCTCACCGCTACCCTCAGCAGCATGTGAGGACTTGGCAGTGGCAGGTTCTCAAATAAGCTCAGCAAAGAGCGTGCCAAACGGGCACTGAGGCCAGCGCTGCTCTCCCGATGACCTGCCTGGGAAGCACACTGGCCTGCTCATGCCCCCCAAAATCACCCAGCCTGGCTAACCCCTTCCTGGCTTGGAGTGAGGGCCGATGGAGTCCTGAGCCTTGACATGGGCTGGCTCCTTCCCTTCCTATCAATCGTCTTCATTCAAAGCTGGCACAGTCTCCTGAAGCAGACGCATCAATTATTAAACCATTATTTGTTCACGTCTCTGAGAGGCAGGAGATGCTGCCTCCTCCACAAACATCCCTGGAAGCCAATAGGGCCTACCCGGTCTCCTTGTAACCCAGAGCTGGGCTGCAGATCAAAAGACAAACAAAATAGGCCCAAAGATTCTGCATCTGAGATTATCAAGCCAAAACAGCTATGGGAAGTGAAGAGGCAGCAGCTAAATATTTGCTTTCCTCGGTAATCAGGTGAGCAGGCCTGGGCTTTCCAGATCTCCTGTTTAGAGTCCCACGCTGCTCCCACGCGGCCCTAGGGGCGGTGCAGTGCCTGGCGCTCAGCTCCGGGGCCCTGGCAGGCAGGGGCACCTTACCATGTCACTTCCTTCTCTGAACTTCAGATTCAACACCTTCAAATGACAACAGCATCACCAACATGGCAGGTCTACGTGGAGACCCGAGAGGATAAAAAGTAATTCCCTGGCGGCTCACACGCAATGTGTGATCTCGGCTCTGCTCCTGACCTTCTAGATAAGATGCCCTGGAAGGTCAGGGAGTGGGAAGTCCCCCGTTTAAGCTCTTCGGGGGAGTCTTATGCAGCCAGCCCAGGCCCTGGCGCCTCCCTCTGGGAACCTCTAATGAAAAGCTCCACCAAGGTGGGAGGGCATCCAGGAGCTGCATGTGGGGCATGTGCTGTCTTTTGCCGCAAGCCTGCTTGACCCCAGCCCCTCAGGGTTGCCCTTGTGAAGGGGCCACTTGGTGCATGGTTTATAAAGCTCATAAGGCTGGCAACTGCTTGAGGCACAGGCCAAGGCTCTTATTTCATCAGTAACAGGAAGCCTGGGTCCCCCACAGAACTAGGAGGCAGTGAGGCCTGGTAAAAAGCATTTGCATGTTGAGACAGATAGAATTGGGTTCAAATTCTTGATCTTCTCTATCTGGTCTGACCTTGAGCAAGTTCCCCCACTCCGAGTCCCAGGGCCTTCATCAGCAAAATAAAAATGATGCTCTCCAGCTTCACAGGCTCTGTGGCAGGGTGACCGAGGCAATGCACAAAGCCAGGGACACTGAGCATAGACTGAGCCAGTGCACCGAGCTTCTCTCCCTCTGTGTCATGCTCGCAGCCAGGGCCCCTCAGGTGTGGGGATCTGGAGGAGAGGCCTGTGGGGGAGGGGCACACAGGCACCACTGGGGCTGCAGGTCGGGGACTGAATTTCAGTGCACCTCTTCCAGCCTTTGGCCACCTCTCCCTGCAACCAACTCAGGGTCAAGGCCAACCCTCTCCAGGGCTTTTTTTCCTGAAGCCATCTATGCTCCCCAGAAAGCAAGACCTCAGACAGCCTTGCCATTGCTGCCCTCCCTCTATTGCCTTCCCCCTCTGGGGCCGGGAGGCCGGGAGACTTGGTTTTGGGAAGCGAACCCACCATCTCCCCGCTGCAGCCTGAGTCTGGCAGGAGAGACGTGTGGGACAGTCTCCTCCCAGCCTCCCCTGAACTTATGGATAACACAGGTCAAGAGCAAAGCAGCTGGACAGCAGCGGGGGGTGGTGTGCAAAACAGATTTGTGAATTTTCTCAAGAGTGATAGCATTAGTTGCGCTGTGAGCACTAATTCCCTTTGTAAATAGGACAGGCTTGCTTTCGGTGCTAATTTCCTCCCATGTGAAAACCCAGCACCTGCAAAAAACAGCAAGTGATTGAAGGGAGGGGAGGGAATGGAGGAAAGGTACAGGCAAAACCAGTGAGGTAGAAGGAGAATGTGCTCATTCATTCAAACATTCATCTACCCACCTATTCATTCTAATGTTGTCTCTAATACTAATTCATGTTTCATTCAAGTATTCTCTAAGCCGCTGCTGTGAACCTGATGCTACTCAGCACAGGGACACAGAGATGACTCGGGCACGCACCTCTGCCCCCGGGAGCACTGAGGTCTGAGAGAGGAGGCAGGGTGATAAGAAGCAACAGGACAATCTTGACGCCCTGGGAATCTGGGCAGGGGGAGCTGGTTCAGACAGAAGAGGGTGCCTACCCTGCGTTTCAAAAGATCAGAAAGGTGCCCAGGGCACTCCAGGCAGAAGGAAAGCATGTGTGAAGGCAGCGGAGTATGAGAGTCCACGGTTTCCAGCAAGTACACAGGGATCAGCATGGCAGAGGAGGGAGCAGTGGAATGTCAGGAGGTGAGGCCAGAGGCTGGCGGCGGCTCATGGGCCTGGTATCACAGAACACACACAGGAGTCTGGTTTCTATCTTGAGGAGAAAGAGTACCAATGAACATTTGCAGCAGAAGGTCTGTCCCATGGAGGCAAGGTTAGGCATAGCATTATTTCCAGTGTGCTCACCAAGAAACTGCATGCCATTCTCCCTACATCCCAACAGCAACCCAAGGCGATGGTCCCCATTTTATCTCCACTTGACAGCTGGGGAAACTGAGGGTCACACAATAAACACATGAGGCAAAACGTGGACCCCAGTCCAGGCCTGCTGACACCAAGTCCAAGGTCCGTTTACTCTCATGGTGGACCCAGTCCAGGCCTGCTGACACCAAGTCTAAGGCCTGTTTACTCTCACAGCTGCCACTGGCCGAGGAAGGCATGGTGGCCGCAGAGCTGCCTCACAACAGTCACAGCAGCCACAGGAGCTCTGTGTGGTGCCCTCCGAGAGTCAGGAGCTGAGCATGGGTCCATCTGACCACCTTCTGCCTCCTCCCTGTGTGGGCGGCCCGCTGCTTGTAAAGCAACTTCCTCACCAGGAAGCACAAGGCTGGGTGCCCTGGGCTGGCTGCCAACAGCTGCACACAGCCAGCAGCAGGTGGAAAGAGCAACTAGCCCCAAAAAAGGTGCAATGGGCCCAGGTAGCCTGGCCAGGGACCCTGCTGCCGTCAGCTGTTACTGACAGGTCGCTGAAGAGGCAGCTGTCCCCATCTCTAGCACTCGTCTCCCACCCATTGAGCCATCAGCTCAACATCGGGGCCTTCCCAGTTGTCCACTGTGGATAAACATCCGGAAGTAGAAAGGAAGGGAAAGGAGGCTTCACCATCTGGGAGAACTGCTTCCAAAATGGCTACTCGAAGGAACCTGCTCAGAAGTGGGACCAAAGTATCATGGCAAATAAGATGTGACTGGGGCTTTGCCTTGAAAAATGAAATCTAAAAACATTATGAAAACAAGTTTATTAGAGGTCGTACTGAATAAAATTGAGGTTCCCTTTGCCATAAGTACTAACTCTTTAAAAAAAAGAGAGAGAGAGAGAGAAAGAAAAAAACAAAGAAATAGTCAAGTGTTGGCTGCTTTTTCCTGTACTTTTCTGACAAACGTGTGTGACAGCACAGTATGGGGTACTTCCTTTGCACCTGACTTCTGCAATCATAAAGAGGGTTGTGCATCTTTGCATGATGCTTGCCGTGCCTCCCTGAGGCCTCCACCCAGCTGCTGAGACCCAGGCCAGCTCCTCGCAGCCCTCTGCCAGACTGCTCCATTGCTCAGGGTGGGACTCCAGCTGCAGCTCTTCCATGCCATTTTTATCAATCTTGAGAAACACTGCATCTTTCCCAAGATTTTTAGTTGACTTTGCAACTGACTCACGTCTTCTCTGCACTCAGGTGCGTATACACAGTGGACAGCTGGGAAGGCCCCGGTAGATCTGGGGACTGGGTGGGTCGGAGATCAGTTCTAGAGGGGACAGGACACAGGTGAGGGGCTCCCTCCACAAGAGACCGCTCGTTCATGAGTGTCTACACCCACGACACAGCCGGCACCTGCAGGAACTTAACTGCTCAATGATAATGCTCTGTGCCTTCAAGCAGCACCAGTGGTTTTGCCGAGGCCAGAGCCGGCAAGCAGCCACTGCGATCAGGACTGTGAATCCAGGGGAGCGCAGTCTGCACACCCTCCCCACCCGCTCTAAACCTGTCCCTTTAAACACGCCTCGCGTAACTCCCATCTCCCAGCCTTGCCTCCTCCTACTGTCTCCAACTAGAAGCCATCTCCTCTGCTTCTGCGCGGTGAAATTGGGCCTTGAGTTTCAGGCATCTCTGAGATGTCACATCTTCCTGGATTCTCCCTCCTTTCCCACAGCAGACACTGCCCCTTTCAGCACTCCCTGTCCTCTATGCTGTAGGAGTGGCGTGCAGGCCAAGCTGAGGGATTTTGTTTCTCCAGGGTTACTCCTCCAGTCCTCCGGTTTCTGGCCTGAGTCAGAGTCCAGGAGGAGTCATTGATGTGCACTGAGCTGCCTGTATCGGATGCCCACGTGCCCCTGTGTGGCCACGTGACCTGAGGGGTCTCTCTGTTCCTGGACTCCTGGCTAGCAGCACCCAGGAGCTTTTAGGCCAGCTCCTTTCCAATCACCAAGCCCAGGCTGCGCTTCCATTTTTGGATGCAACAATCACTACTGCTCACTGTCCTAATGACCCACAGAGACATTTAGTTAAAGCAGGGCTTCTATTGCTTACTAAGCAGAGCTGAATTTCTGCATAATAAAGTTCATGCTTCCAGAAACAGAAAAGGCATCTGGATGGTAACATGTCACAGCTTCAGAAAGAATGAAAATTAACATTTCTCCCTGATGACATCATGACACTTTCTCCATTCCAAAAAAGAGAATGACCAATGCCTGCTCTGCTCCCTGACTGGAGACACTCAGCCTGCACACACAGAGTGGGTCCTGATGTCAGATCTGCCCCATGTGGCCAGATGGCCAGAGAAGCTGGAGACATATAACAATTCAGCCAGGCCCTGGCGCCCAGAGGATGTGGGGTGCCAAGAAGAGAGGTACGTCTGTGGGAAGAGCTGCTGTGTGCTCTGGTCACCGTCAAGGGAGCTCTGTGGCCAGCAACCCGGGTTGGGGGACAGCAGGCAGTCTCTTGAAGGAACCATGATGGGAGAGGGAAAGGAACTGCTCTGCTAATTCTTTAAACAAAGCAAGTCCAGCCCCTCTGGGGCCACAGACCCCTTGGGAATATGATGAAAACTATGGACCCTATTCCCAGAAAAATAAACTCACGCTCATAAAATGAGTACAATTTCATATGCTTTGGGGATGACCCCTACCTCAACTCTTGGTTCAAACAATTGCTCACTGCAAGGTGAGCCTTCTGAGGACAGGTCATCTTTTATCTCTGCAGCTCCAGTATCAGCACAGTGTCAGGTACATCCAGTAGTTGGACAGATGCTTGTGGAGTGAATAAATAATTGAATAGATGATCCTTCCAAACCACCCATGGCTGTGAGTGAGCCTTAACCAAGTACACGCCCTCTAGAGAAAAGCCCACATCATCTTCAAAAAGTAGAGCAAGCCCACTGAAGACCAGCCGGGTACGACCCCACACGTGCCAAGGCTCTCAGAACCTGGCTCAAAAGGGGTTGTCACAGGGTTCCAAGGGGCAGAGGTGGGGAACAACCCCAGGGAGCTACCTGCCACTCCTGTGCAAGACCTTCTGCTGGCTCTATGTGCTCCCCACAGTCCTCACTGCTTCATGAGATTGGCTGTCCTGAGGCACAGCCACACTGAAGACTGGCGTGGACTTGGAGAAACAAGTCCGGGGAAACACACAGGCTTCTCAAAATCAAAACTACCACAGATATTCGAGCCAATCTACTCCATGTCAAAATCTCAGAATGGAAGAGAATTCCAACTCGGGGTAACTCTTCCTTCCCCACCGCCTGCCAGTCTTCCATTTCTCAACGTTTATGGTGACCTCTGAGCTCCTGTTTCCTCCAACTGCCCCATTCCAGCCACTGTGATGGTCCAGAGGCCACATGTCCACATCTTCAGGGATGGCCTCAGCATGCTCAGGCCACCTGGTAAGCTCTGAAGCACCGAGACCCTGGGTGAGACGCTGAGCCTAGGTTTCTGCTTCAGAAATGATGGGCTATGCCAGTCTGTTTCCAAGACCTCACGAGACATGCTGTGAGGGGCTGGGAACACCAGCAATGCACGGGTTCTGACCTCAAGACAATTATAGCCAGGATAAGAAAGCAGCCACGCAAGTGACCGTCCTCCATTGGAAAAAGCAGCAGCAGTGGAGAAAGGCAGGGCCAGAGTGGAGGCAGTCACCGCAGAAGCCACGCTGGAGTGCTAGGTGCTCAGCCCTGCTTGCTGAGAGGGGCAGGGAGCAGAAGCCAGCAGGGGTCACCGCGGACTCAGGGACTCACTGTCTGACCTCTGTGGCAAGTGGTAACTCAGGTCCCTCTGCCCAGAGCCCTCCCTGTCCAGTGATCCACTTCCCCCTTTCCCAGGCCTCTTCCCTACCACAACTCTCCCCCTGCCCTGTGCATACCCACACGGGGACTCCCTGGGGACCCCCATACTCCTCATACCCTCTCTGGGTGACTCTGCTTGCTCCTCTGGCCGTGGGACCACCCAGAACCCCTCAGTTTCTATGTGACCTCTGTCTACGCTGTGGAACCATATGTCTACCTGCCTGTGGACAGCCCACTCGACGTCCCCGGCGTGTCCAGGTCAACCAGCTCAACAGGCCATGGGCTCCTCCAGGACCAGATCGGGACAGTCCCACCAGTATCCCCACAATGAGTTTAGGTTTGGGGGAGAAGTGAAGTTGGGAAAGGAGGCAAGGATGGGACACACCCACATGGAAATTTGCTGACCACTAGACAGTGAGGCTTTCTCCTGCTACGGGCACCTGCCACGTCTGCCTGGCTCCTGCCCATGCTGTAGTCCTGAGCAATTCTCTGAGGATGTGCTGATCAAGAACCTTCAGTATGTCCAGCATGGCACTCAACAATAGGTTCTGCTCATGCTAGCACCTCTTCCCACCTCTTTTCCTACCAAATCCTTCTTAAAACAGAGTCCACCTTTCGTCGGTCATATGCCTCCCTTCCTGTGTCCCTCTCCTTAATTCAGTGAATACTGAATGAATCCTGACTGCAGACCAAGTTCTCTCAGTGCCCTGCACTGTACATAAGCTCTCCCACAATCCTCAAACTTCTAGCATCCACTGGTGCCACCTCCCCAATCCCACAAGAAGACCTCACTTCCTACTCACAAAGAAATGCAGCCCATCAGTCGGGCACTGTGCATGTTCCTACCACAAAGCTCACACCACACCCAGGCCAGGCTGGCCTCCATCTCACCTCAACCATGGCAGATTGGAGCAGCACGAGGACCAGACCACCATGGCACCCCTGGCCTGGACCCGGTCTCTGTCTCCTAGTACACAGGACCCCCACACTTGCTCTCCACTGCCCTCTGAGCCCAGCCAACACCTACTCTGCTTAGTCTCTGTTCAAAGGTCACTCCTCTGCATACCCTGTCCAAACCACCCAGAATTAATCCCATCTCCCTGTCACTCCCTCCCACTGCACATGTGCTGCCCCCGCACAGCATTTGCTGCTATCGTAATTCTGTGCTATGTGCATGATCATTTGGTGAATGAATGGCTGTTTCCGAGACAGTCACCCCCAATGCCAGGATCGGGGCCTCCCCTGTGTGTCACAGGATCTCCAGCCCCCAGCTCAAAGAGGCTCTAACAGTCCTCACGGCATGCTCAGGTCATCCAACAAACCAGGCCTGGAGTTTAGGGCTGTCTGAAGCCCAAACTTGGCTCTTTCCAGACTTCCTTCAGCACTTCTCCCCAGCTCATCCCTCCTGCACTCCAGTTCCTGGCCGAGAGCTGGGTCCATGGTCTATGGTCAGCAAACAAGTTCTAACCGAGTGAATCCCTCACTAAGCACAGACCAACGCCTGTTGCCATCCATGGACCCTCATGTGGGGGGCAGCCTCTCTCGTGGGTTCCTCGGGCCCAGCGGCAGGTTCCTGCTAAGGGGCCTCCCAGCCCTGCACACCTCCAGGCTGTAAGCTCCGCACCCTCACCTTTACCACCTGGAAATAACTGCTCCTTACCAGGCTACAATCAACAAACACTACAGCCTGGAGAGCCTGGGAGCTGTGGCTGCCGGTGGAGCAGGCATTTCATAGGCTGGTGTCTGCCAGCTTTCTGGCACTTTCCCACGGCAGCCCTTCTATACTTTCTGTCAGGTGGCAGATGCTGGCGGGAAGAACTGGGTTCCATTTGTGCTTGTTAGAAATGCTTGTTCTCTGGTGCTGCAAAGAAATAGCACTCGAACATAAATTTAATTTTCTCAGCAAGGCAATTTTTACTTTCTGCAGAAAGGGTGCTCCTCGCAGATGGAACAATGGCGAGAGCACACCTGGACAGGGGAGGGGAAGGAGTTCTTATTCCTGATGCAGGCAGACCCTACTGCTGTGTCGTTCCCCTGTTGGCTAGGGTTGGACCACACAGTCTAAGCTAATTCTGACTGGCTATTTTAAAGAGAGCAGGGGTATGAGCCAGAGTGGTGGGGTGAGTAGTCTGGTGGGAAGGACAATTAGGAACAGGTAACTAAAGGTGACTTAGGTCAGAGCAGGTGACCAGGATGAGTCAGGACGGATTGGGTGACCAGGGTAATAGATGTGAACTACTGATTAGGACTGGTGGGAAAGTTGTTTACTGAAACTAGAAGCAAGGGGGTGAAGAGAACCAGGAAGTTAAACTTTAAAATGGAGAATCAAAGAATAAGAGAGCTGAACATACTGACATACTGATTCTTTGAAAAGAAACTTGGGGTTCACTATATTTAACATGCTCTGCCCTTTTCCTTCTGCCCATTCTAGGCCACAGGAGAGGGGATGTGCTTTGGGGTGCTACGGAATCCACAAATCGAGTAGTTTTGAACAGACCCCCTGAGTGTCTGAGCCTCGGTCTCCTTATGGGAAAACGTGGAGACGCACTGTCTCCCCTGCCTGTCACGCTTTGGTGCTGCAGTGCCCCATTCCCTACAAAAGCAGGGCTCTTCACCAACAGCCTGGGGGCTCCCAAGTAGACCAAGGGTGAAATGGTCACCTCTCTGAGAAAGAGGAAAGATGAAACTTTGTGTCCATGTGTTTTCATCATTCCATTCCCCAAAGAGCCTTGGACACAGATCAGCGAAGCACTACTTGTCTGAATGCGAGACCATCAGGCACCTTTGCTAGGCAGATATAATGCCTGATTTCATCTCTCTGAAGCCATACACATCGGGACTCTGGTCCATTTTACAGATTCAGAAACAGGTTCTGCAAGGTCATGGTCACTGAGCAAAAATGGCTCCGCTGGGAGAAGCAGCCAGGGCACTTGGCCTCAGCACCTCGGCTCTTCCTGGCCTGTGTTGCCTTCACAAGAGGGCTGCTGCCTGTGTGTGCCCTGACCCCCCAAGTCTCTGCCTTTTCCACCATAAATGGGGACTTGTGAGTCTGTTTCTAGAGAGGGGGCTTGTCCTCTGGGAACACTGATGTCTCAGAGAGCAAAGGTTACTCGGCCGTGTTCTTCCAGTTCTTGGGCTGGCCCAGCCGTCCAGTGACGGAGCACCAGCCTTGGGCCTTGGGCAGAGGATGTCAGCAAGAGCTGCCTGGGAAAGGTCAGGGGCTGTCTTTGAAGTTGCCTCATCAGGCTCAAGGTCAGCTTCAAAGGGGCCCAGAGGCGGGGGCGCCTGTAAGGATCACTTCCTCTGTCAATTCTGCAAGGGGAAGGAGTGATTTCCCCCGAACCTCTTAGTACCAAGGCCTAAGCTGACCTACGTGTGCTTCCAGACCTCTCTTCCTTCCTAGGACATTCAATATCTTAATCTCACTCTCCATGAAGCACTTGCTCTGTGCATACTCAGCAAGTCCTGGGCAAGTCCTAAGTAAGCCACAGAAAGGGAAGGGAAGCACGGTGAGACCAGGGGCTCCCCAGGGTCACAGTGCCCTGATCCGGCCCCACGTGCACCAGGGCACTGGATTCCCCCCGGGCACCATGTCCCTCCCACAACCCAGGTCATTGTACAGACACGTGTGCTCCGTGTGGCACCACCTCTCAATGGGGTGGGTGGCCCTTGGTCGCCTCTCTCCATCTCCTGGCACGTGGCAGTGGCACAGGAACGCACAACCCCTCCTCTGCTAGGAAGCTCCAGCACCTGCACAGAGAGCACCTGCACAGAGGGGAGTGCTCTGAGGCCAGGCCCTGCTCCCATCTCAGGAGACAGTTCCCAGACTACTGACAAAAGCTCATTTGGTGTGTCTTCTCTGGGAGAAAACACCATAGGAATTGGCTGCATTTGATGCAAAGTGGCAGAACCCAGGAAGGAGATGGACTTTGCAGCCCCTCTCAGCTCTCGCCCAGGCGGGGCCTAGCACTAACACACTAACCCCACAGTAGCCTGACACACTAACCCCATAGGCGCAGTCCCTGTCTCCCCAGGACTCAGTGAGCAGGCCCTGAGCCCCCAGGAAGCCCAGGACATGCAGAGATGGAAAGGGTCAAAGGACAGGGATCTGCCCGCTGCCCAGCTGCAGCACAGGGAGGAGGCATGGAGGGCCCAAAGAAGGGGTGTGCCCGGCCCCGACATGCTCTCCAGGCTGCCTGGGAGCACCTCTTTCCCCTGGCGCTGCTTCCTCTGCTGGGGATGCTTCCCCAGGCCTGCGGTGAAATCCAGAATGTGGAACCTTGAGCACTATAACAAGTCAGTCTGGGGACCTGGGACCTGGGGAGTGAGGCCCTTCCACCCGCGGACGGTGTGAGGCGCAATACTACCCAGCAGGAGTGCTGCTCCCCCTCGGACCTG